>NC_061845.1:17680917-17690917 GCF_019202785.1 Penaeus chinensis
CATAAACCCCGTAAATTCCATTATTTTGCTCTTTAGCTCTTTCGATTAACTCCCAAACAATCATTAGCACTTCTCCAGATATACTTTTGGGCTCTGAATTCCAACAGCATTTACCTGGTTCTCCAGACTGGCCACTCTATGCCGCAGGCTCTGGGCATCTGAGCTCATCTCTTCCTTGTCTCGCCTCAGCTTATCAACCTCACGCTCGGACCTGTCCAAGTCACCTTCGCATACCTCCAATTTTTTGCGGAGTCGTGTGAGGTCGGCCGTGAGGGAGGCTATGGTGTTGCGAGAGTCAGCCAAACTTAGCTCAAGCTTGGCTCTCGATCTAATGGGAGGGGACTGCAAGGGAAGAGACACCGGTACTTCTGCTGTTCCCCACAATAATATCCGTGCCGGATGATCCAAATGGCTTTCCTTTATGTTCCCTTCCTTTTTATTTCTTATCATTAACCAAAAAAAATTGTTCAAAAAATTTCTGTCTGAGTTTTTCCTTAATAAATTTACTACATATTCCACATATCATAGTATTCATAACTAATTCATGTGAAAATTTTTAAAAACTAGTATATACTAAAAAGTCAGCAAATTTCTGTTAGTATTTCATAGTGCTAGCACTTTGGTTTGTTAGTTCATACTAAGTATGAGATATCTACTTCATTTAATCAATATAATAAGTCATTGTATAAAGAAACCTATGTCAATGCAGATATGTAATCTGCATGGTTAGTCATATGTAAGTCTGTCATTCTCTCAAGATTGTTAAGAATTTATTTCAAAATCTGTCTGATCAGAAGAGTCTGCCACTGTTCAATCTTGTCACTACTGTGCCACTCTTTGTACGCACCTTGAAGTATGTCTACATCCTCTACGCCCTTCAACCATAACAAGTTTTCTTACTAAAATATGGTCACTACTCTTAGTCATCCAACTTTCACTTTACACAGAGTTTTCTTCAGTGAAACTATCTAGCAAAGCTTTCCTCAAGGTTGGCCTCCACAGTGGCTGCTCAACCACATGCAAGACAGAGTATCTGAAGGTGGAAAAGAGGACTGAACCTGCTCCCGTAACACAGAGAATGGGAAGGAAGTTTTAATACGTCGAACAAGGAAAGATGTTGTATGTGAAGTTGTTGTTTTTTTCCATTATATTTGGAGAACCATGTTTTTAGGGCCCAAGCTGGACTGCACCTATTTTTTTACATTAATTCTATTTATCTTATATTGATTTTAAAATTCCATCTTTTCTTTTAGTACATACAAATGGTAAAGATAAAGGTGACAAATCACATAACCAATTTTAACTACTGGTAAACACCTGAACCAATCACATTCAAGCAAGGACCTACGGTTCAACCAAAATATATCTTGGCAAAGAAACTTATATCGAACAAGAACGTAATACAAAAATAATAATTGAAAAAAATCTATAAAACCTTATAAATGATCCAGAGTAAAAATGATAATAACAATAATAACTTAATCATCAAAGGAATAAAATTACAGCAATGCAAAAAAAAAAAAAAAAAAAAAAAAAAAAAATAATAATAATAATAATAATAAAAACATGATTACTACGACTAGCAGTGATAATGATGGTGGTAGTGGTGATGGTGGTGGTGGTGATGATGATGAAGGTGATGCTGATGGTGGTGGTGGTAGTGATGATGGTGATGATGATGGTGGTAGTGGTGATGGTCGTAGTGGTGATGATGATGAAGGTGATGCTGATGGTGGTGGTGGTAGTGATGATGGTGATGATGATGGTGGTAGTGGTGATGGTGGTGGTGATGATGATGAAGGTGATGCTGATGGTGGTGGTGATGCTGATGGTGGTGGTGATGCTGATGGTGATGATGGTGGTGGTGATAATGATGGTGGTAGTGGTGATGGTGGTGATGTTAATGATTATGATGATGGTGATGATGATGATGATGGTGATGATGGTGGTGATGATGATGGTGGTGATGATCATGATGGTGATGGTGGTGATGCTAATGATGATGATGGTGGTGGTGGTGGTGATGATGGTGGTGGTGATGCTGATGGTAATGATGGTGATGATGGTGGTGGTGATGCTAATGATGATGATGGTGGTGGTGATGATGGTGGTGGTGGTGATGATGGTGGTGGTGATGGTGATAATGATAATGGTGGTGGTGATGATAATGATTATAATGGTGGTGATGTGATGATTATGGTGGTGATGACAGTGATGGTGGTGGTGAGTGATGATGATGATGATGATAATGATGATGATGATGATGATGATGATGATGATGATGGTGATGATGGTGTTGGTGATCATCATCATCATCCTCATCATCATATTTAGTAATAATGATTATAAAAATAATAATAATAAAAATAATAAAAAAGCAATAATAATAATTTCCATTGCTATTATTATTTATTTCTTGCTATTATCATTATTATCATTATCATAATGATTATAATATCATGATTATTCATTTAATAATAATAATAATAATAATAATTACAATAATAATAGCAATAAAAATCATTATTACCATTACTATTATTATTATTACTATTATCACTATTATTACTATCCTTATTATTATTATTATTATTATCATTTTGATGATAATAAATAATAATAAAAATGATATCAACAATAATATATGAAGAGGTCAAATACAATAATAATATCAGTAATAATAACAAGCATAGTAATAATTGAAATGTCAGAAACACTATGAACCTGAGTAACGGTAATAACAACAGTTACCTATCACAGATCATTTATGTAATAAAGAGCATGGTGTCGTTGACTAAACAAAGGGTAATATGGGTGTTTGTGATGGCAGCAATCTCTATGAAGACCCCTGTGGTCCACCAATAGTTTATTCAAGCTTCAAGAACTGTTACAGAATCATGCAGTGTGCATGCTGGTCTCCATTTTCTGCCTGACAAGTGCCCAGAAAAGAGAAAAAGATATGTGTCTAGAAGAAGAATCCGATTGTGGAGTAAGGTCAAGCGCATTCCTTGGAAAAAGTTTCATGAAAGCAGCAAGAAGAGCCTAGGTTCTCTGTATCTAAATCTATCGTGTTATTTGGTGGTGTCCAAGTGCCGAGTTCTGTACACTCTCCACCAGCAGCAGGTCTAGCACCCGGGAACAGGACGGGACGTGTCTGGTACCTGGTGGAACAAGTCTAGCTCTGAGTGGTGATGGTGGAGGTGGTGGTGGTGGGCCCCAGTGGCCGTGTTGGACGGGGAAGCTCTTCCACCGTTCCGCAGACGGGTCTTCAGGCCAGAGTTCTCTTTGTGGAGCTCCAGGTAGTCAGCCTGGTTGGTGCATCACGGTAACAAGCTTCAGTCATCCCTAATCTTACAGCATCAATGATGATCTGCTTTCCCTGTGCTCCTATTTATATCTCAGCACAAGACCTCATTCACACTTGCCAGTCAAAATCAAAGAATCACACGCATTTCAATATCATTCCACTGGTCAGAACTCCCAAGTGTTGGATTTAGTCTTAAGTACTAACAATATATAGAAAAAATGTACTCTTCAGTGACTTTTCTATGATAAAACCAATCAAGCCCTACTTTACTGGCATCCAAACTAGTTGATGTATGTATTACAGTTTCTCTTCATCTTGCAATTTGTCATTCAGCTGATCTTTCATAACAATTTCATAGTCTTACTCTCCCATCCTTGTCGACCATTCCATCTACCTGTCATCAGAAGTATGATCACTCCCTACTCTGTCATGTCATGTCTACCACTGAAGAACTCTCCACACATCCTATCTTTGCATTTCCAACTAAGTCTGTAAGCTATCACTATGACACTCGGTCTTGCTACTATTCTGCCACATATTAAGTTTTAAGCTCACTCAAATCATCTGTTTTCAACTCTCTCTTCTGTCTTTTAATTCTCTATCCATTTTTTCATTCCTTGATCTCCCTCATTTAATTATGCTTCACATTTTCTATCTTCCTGCAGGAGCTTACAATGCTCTCCTCATAAAAGAGGCTCCATAACATATTTCCTACTCCTTTTCTTTCCCCTAGATGCAGTAGTTCCACCTCCCTTTTTCCCTCATTTCTCAACTAAGTGCACTTCCTTGGTTTGATTGTCAGCATCCAGTCACAGAGGTCAACCAAAGACTTCATATTCATGTTAATGTAACATAAAAGCATAACATAGCACACATTCTCTTTCTTTAATAATTTGTTTAACATACAATTTTAATTTTAAAAATTAGCTTCAAAACAACATCCTGCAATTTATATCCTCTATGTTTAGGGGGAATATGAATTATCTCATTCAATATTTATATTAGAGAGTAAAGAAACTGAAGCTACATATGACAGGGACAGAAATAGCCACAGCAAGCATTGACACAATGGACATGTAACCTTGAGCTCACACTGACTGAAGTAAAGTAACTACACACATATACTACTGGTGAGACTAAAGTACTAAATACTAGCCCAAATACGAAAAATTGACAAGAGATTTTTATAGCAGCAAATGCTTGTAAATTTGATCAGTATATAACAGGTTTTATGGCAAGGAATCTATGCTATCCATTTTAATACTCACCCTTAACACAGGGATGACCAGTAGAGTGAGTCACATGAAAAAGGAGAAAGTTATAGCCACTTACCTGAGTCTGTTCTAGCTTGGCCTTAAGGCTCTCCACCTGCGTTTCCAAAAGATCCACCAAAAGAGCATCACCTGAACCAGTAAGGGTTGTGGCACTGCTGTCCTATAAACATTGAGATACAAATTACAGTTTTAAGAATGTAAGTCAAATGCAAGTCAAATAAAAAACAATTATAACTGTACCACTTTTCCTAAAAATGAGCATAAATGATAAACACATCTTAGCTGATGTACCTTTTCTGGCCTGTGCTGTGCATCAAGATCTGAGATGGAGTGGAGAGATCCCGATTCTGAGTAGCAGGATGTTAGAACTTCATCTTTGCTAATGCTTGGGAAGTCATCACGTGTGTTTCTGCGTGATGTTGGTGGGGAGGACCTTGATCTCTTGCTTGACCTTGTTCTTGAGTTGGAGCGTGATCGGGCTCGTTCTGTTGCAAGTTGGGACAGAGAAATTAGTTATGATTATTAAAATATTAGCCCCATATAGGTCAAATACTTAATTATAGCACTCATTACTTGTCCATAAAAATAATGTTATATAGTTTAGTTAGCATCTATTGGATTTTATGTTAAAATAATTTCTATTTACATAATATTCACAGGTTCTTAAAGCTTGTAAATGAAATACTGTTTAGTAGTTAATATTCAATTAACTTTCCTATAAAACTGACAAAAATTCAATCCTACTCAAAAAGTTTGATACTTTCTCCTTAGATTGCATTTTATCAGCATATAAGTCTACTAGTACTAAAATGGGATAAAATTATAGTCAAATGCCTTTATACAAAGCTGCTATGATTTAATCATTATCAAATCTATCACAGTGAGCAACATAAAACCACAATATAAAGACAGATAAATCAATATGATTTTCTAAACTTGAGTTCTGGTAATGAAAACTGATATGAGAACAAATACACAAACAAAACAAAATAACTGTAGTAGGAAAGGAAATTTAAAAAATCCACAAGCTTTTACACAAAGACACAACACTCCTTTCAGGTGGAAATAGACACTGAGTATATTTTATGCATTTCTACGTGAAAAAGAGCTTTGTATTTCAACTTGAAATATGGAGTTTTGTCTATTCATTTTCTTTTTATGTTTTATTTCATATCCTAAGCTACAGGTGCAACTATCTTTTCAAATGAGGAAAATGGATGCAACAAAGTTAACTCTAGATCATGAACTGTCTTGTTAAGGCTCTCAGCTGTACAAACTGACTTGAGATACAGTGTTGTTACGTGCAATTATGTCAGAAGGTGATAACTCTCCTTTTTTACTTTAATCTCTTTTCCCTACATGCCCTCTATGTACAAGGTCATAAATACACATCTTTCCCCTAAGTGTGCTTACCCCCAAACATGTCATCTCATTGAATGTGCCTTAGATAGCCTTGGTATTAGTTACCTATTCTATTCTTTGCTTCAATCTGTTTAAAATCTGCTTCTATGAAAAAATATCCTTCAACTCAGAAGAGAGAAAGTTATCAATTAAAATAATAAACCTATTCACCTTTAAAGTTCTAAAATATATATTACATTTAGGTCATATGAATCTGTATACAGCTCCTCTATTCCTCAGCTTAGATAGGATGATTGCCATTCCTTTTCACCATTATGGACCCAGGAGAGAGAGTTATCACTTCTTATTTTACGTGCCACACAAAGACCAGCAGGCAACCACCATTGCGCACGAATAACATTTTCCTTTTCCTCACCGCACTTAAAGTTATCCTCCTTGTTCTGGATACGAATCCCACCTGATGTTTCCGATGCAGTCCTATACTCATCATCTGATGAAAATACATAGCGACTGTTGGCGGAGGAGATGGAGTCGTTGTGAATATCGTTTCCTTGGTCGCGTTCCGCTGCCATGCTCTCAAAAGTCGAACTGGTAAAAACAGCAGCCAATATGCAGTGAAAGTAACTAAACAATATGAAGAATTTTGTATATAAGAATGCAACTGCCAACAGGTCATTCATGATTAAATCTCATGTCTATAAATCTGTCAAAACCACTTCATAAACCAAATATTCAAGCAACTGAAAAAATTGCTGGTCATTTCAAAAATTTCTAATAAAGCAGGCCACACGATATCATAAAACATTAATGCAAGAGTATCAGCCTCACCTCTGTGAATTATGCCTGTCCCTTTTGGCTACAATCTCCCTTTCAATCTGTTCTCCGAGGGTCAGCGGTCGATCCTTGGATTCCTTGAGGTTGGCAGCATTTCTTAAAGCTTGGACCCAGTTCCCTCTGATGCCTGATGTTACAGCTGAGAAGACATACTTCTTCTCCTCCCAAGTCTGGGTAGTAAATGTAAACAAAAAAAGTTATCTTTTTATGTGTGATAAGAGGGATGATATTCATTCAAAGGATTAATAACCTTTGAATTGATTTTATATTGCAGACAATCAGAAATATAATCAAGCTAAACCATTATTTGCACATCAGTCTATTCAAGCCAACACACATTTTTCTTTCCCTCAGACTAAATTCAGTCCTAAAACCTACCAATATCATGAAGCCATAATTTCTGGCAACATCACACTCTTCAATGGACTTAGCAACACTGAGGTCAATAATGCCATCTAAGATGCCGTTGTCCTCTGCTGTGGGGTCTCGGTAGAACATGAGGCCCGTTCCTCGTAGGACAAACCAATACTTAATCCAGTCCTTTAAGAAACAATAAGGAATATTAAAGAATTTTAATTTAAATTGATAATGGCAGTAAATATTACACTCAGAAATATTTTAGATATGAGTTTAAACATGAGTGCATGTGTTCCTATGCGTGTGTGTGTGTGTGTGTGTGTGTGTGTGTGTGTGTGTGTGTGTGTGTGTGTGTGTGTGTGTGTGTGTGTGTGTGTGTGGGGTGTAGATGTGGGTGTGGGTGTGGGTGTGGGTGTAGGTGTGGGTATGGGTGTAGGTATGGGTGTAGGTATAGGTGTGGGTGGTCTGTGTAGGTCTGGGTGAAGGTTTGAGTGTAGGTGTATTTATAGGTGTAGGTATAGGTGTGGGTACAGATGTGGGTGTGGGTACAGATGTGGGTGTGGGTGTAAGTGTGGGTGTGGGTATAGGTGTAGGTGTAGGTGTAAGTGTAGGTGTGGGTGTAGGTGTGGGTATGGGTATGGGTATGGGTGTGGGTGTAGGTGTGGGTATGGGTGTAGGTGTAGGTGTGGGTGTAGTTATAGGTGTGGGTGGTCTGTGTAGGTTTGAGTGTAGATGTAGGTGTAGGTGTAGGTGTAGGTGTAGGTGTGGATGTAGTGTGGGTGCATGTGTGGGTGTAGGTGTAGGGATGGCTGTAGGTATATGTGTAGGTTTAGATGCGGGTGTAGGTATAGATGTAGATGTGGATATGGATGTGGATGTGGATGGGGATGTGGATGGGGATGTGGATGTGGATGTGGATGTGGATGTGGATGTGGATGTGGGTATGGGTGTGCATGTGTCTGTGTGTGCACATAAGTATGTGCATGTGTATGTGCATTTGTCTGTAAATGCATACATCTACATGTGTGATCAACAGATCTGAATACTTACATGGTTTAGTGACTGCTTCATGAGCCAGCCCTTCTTTATATAAAGCAGGTCCTCTGCAGGAAGGTCAACCCGTTGTAGGTCTGGATTGACAGTGTAGGGAGGAGATACTTCTAGACCACACCCATCTGGGTCACCTCGTACCTGCTGGAAATGAAAAACATAAAAACCATGTAGATACACCTACATTTGATATCTTAATATTTCACGCACAATTGATATCCACTAACAATAATGAAATTTATATCACGACTTTCCCAAAGAGTAGCTTTTCATACATGGTCTGGATGCGAGGGCTCAGCTGTTTCCTCTGATGATGTCTTGGAGACCTCAGGAGCAGCATCTGTCTCATCTTGAGCATCTCTTTCACGCGTCGGCTTCACATCCCCCAGACCAGACTGCTTGTAGAAACAATCATTAGTGCTAACAGTTTTCGTTTCAAAATATTTACAATAAAAAACTAAATAGTTTGAGGATTTCTGACAAGAAGCATTCTAGATTGATGGTCTTATTAATATTTTATCCAATCATTTTCTCTCTCATTCATCATAATTTCTCTTTTTGTGAAAAGCATCCAAGCTGAAATGTTTTTAGAAAACTAAATATGAATATTAACAAACAAGTGATGTAGTATCTGTTAAGCTCTAGAACTCATCAATGCATGTCAAGGATAAGATCTCTCCACTTCTTTCCTTCAGAAAACTCTATACACTTTAAAAATTACCACATTAAATATTCTACCTACCTTGCTGCTTAGGTACGATAATGAGGAACTCCCTCTCAATCGTGTTATTGAGTCAGCAATGTCTTTCAATTTTTCTTCACGCTTTGATTCTTCTAGGTCTGAGAGTAGAAGTTGTCTTGTAACTTCACCTGAATATTGAAGATGAATTAATTTACAAAAAACTTATACAGCTATACAGGACACTTATAATAATCATAAAATGTTTGCTTATTTCCAGTTTGAAGCTTACTGCAGCTACTAATATATAATCCACCTGTGGAAATAAAAGTAATTTGGAACTACACAGTCTTGTTCTATATTACAGATGTTCTTTCTTTGCTGAATAAAAATGTATACATTATAATCTTATCATCTATTAATGTATTATTACTGTACTAAATAATTTGATGAATTATCCATATATATATAGTAAACAACTACTGATTAGCATTACTATTTCACAACTATCTTTATAGTTAAATGCTAGTGCTAGCACTTATAATAATATGAGAAAGCAGTGAACTTTACTAGCATCTTTGTCCCACAATCAAAGGTATATAGGATCAAGAAATAATGTATGATCTAACTCATTGACCAATCAATAGAATTTAATATAAGTGTGTAAGTATGACATTACAAATCAATAAAAAAAATACTAAGGTTGCTTATGTACCTTCCTATACAAAATAAATGCACCTATATGATGAAAGATTAAAAAATATCTAAGCAATCACATAAAACAGATTCATAATGAACACAACTTCTCCCTACTACAGTGGCATTACTAATTTTCTTTCTTACAGGTCATGTTATCACAAAATATGTAAGAATCTACATCTGTCCTGAGAAACATCTTATATGTTCAAAAACTTCCCAAAGTAAACATGCCAACATGCACAACACATCAAATGCAAGGAAATACATAATTAATAAGAGCATCACAATAATAAAAACAATTTCAACACACAATAACAAAACAAGAACACAAAATGGAAATATTAATAACACAGCCATAACTCAAAGCATCATGCAGGTGGTTAAAGCATGGAGTGCACATAGTTGAAATATTAAATGTGACACTGAATACATTTTTTA
>NC_061845.1:17695917-17705917 GCF_019202785.1 Penaeus chinensis
TACATTTAAACACCTCCTAAGAGAAACCCTGTATTGTAAATATTAATGTGAACCGAAACAAGAAAAGTAAAGACATTACTTTAAAACAATGTTAAAGATATATTATGTGTCAAATTTAATATGTAATTGTGAAAAAATTAAAGCCAAAAAAAATAAAAAATAAAAAAGAAACAGCACTGCCAGAGATAAAAGTGACCTGGATACACAAAAAAAACATAAGCCTATAACATAAAATTAGACAAACTAAATGGAATACCCGAAGATATAATTTTTATTTTTTTTTCTCAAACAGCACCAAATCACACGCACAAAAAAGACAAAATACTCACGTGGTCGTCGACGGAGTAGGTGAGTTCCCCATCATCGTAGAGGACAAACCACCGCCGCTGCCATCGCTGCGAAAGAAGACCGAGAGTGAGACTGAGGCTTTGAGTGTTCAGGGAAATAAAACTAGTTTAATCAGGACAGGAAATTTCAGGGGGTTACAGCCAATGCAGTAAATAGGTATTAGTGAATAAACAAGGATACTGTCATCATCATCAATATCATCATCATCATCATCATCATCATCATCATCATCATCATCATCATCATCATCATCGTCATCATCATCATCGTCATCGTCAATCACCATAATCATCGTCGTCACCATCATCATTATCATCCTCATCATCGTCTACATCACCACCATCATCATCATCATCGTCTACACCATCACCACCATCATCATCATCATCATCATCATCATCATCATCATCATCATCATCATCATCATCATCATCATCATCATCATCATCATCATCATCATCATCATCATCATCATGACAATGACGATGCTGATACTGATGCTTAGAGGTCTGCTGTCAAGGTGTTTATATTTCTTTACTTAAGATATCATATATTCGTATATACGTTGTTATTCAACAACGTTATTTAGATGTAACAAGGTATGCATTCCCCATTTATTTTTTTTCATATAATGTTATAATCAAAATAAAGCGGCTATGGCTTTTCAAAATGCACCAATTAATTATGAAAAAAAGAAATATTATCCATCCATATTGATGGATCTCCGAATAAACTCCTGAATAAACAAAGAAACAATAATATAAAAATAGATAAACAACATAGATAAATAAATAAGTAAATAAGGTGAGGCGAGTTCCACAACTGGGAGTGCTGTACGAGGTTCTACATTCTTTTCCTTGCGTGCGCGCCCGTGTGTGTGTGCGTGTACGTGTGCGTGTGCGTGTGCGTGTGCGCGTGTGTGTGTGTGTGTGTGTGTGTGTGTGTGTGTGTGTGTGTGTGTGTGTGTGTGTGTGTGTGTGTGTGTGTGTGTGTGTGTGTGTGTGTGTGAGTGTGAGTGTGAGTGTGAGTGTGAGTGTGAGTGTGAGTGTGAGTGTGCGGTGCGTGTGCGGTGCGTGTGCGGTGCGTGTGCGGTGCGTGTGCGGTGCGTGTGCGTTGCGTGTGCGGTGCGTGTGCGTGTGCGTGTGCGTGTTTATGTATGTGCAAATTCGTGCGGAGGTATGTGCGCATGATCAAGCAGGCTGCGTCCTAAATATCTGCAACGGAGGAGCAGCCTCGAGTGCGAGGAGTGAGGCAACGCACGCGTGGCGGTTACTGTGTTACCTCAAGTGGTGGGTAACCGCACACCTCTGAGTGTGTGCACTCACCCTCAAGGGTCAGCACTCACCCTCAAGTGGGAGCTCTCACACTCAGAGGTAACGCAAACCCAAAGGTGTAATCCCTACCGCCATACCCTAGGCGAGGTGGCCCGGTTGTGAGGCTGCAGGTGTGGTGGGTGTGTGTGTGTGGGGGGGGGGGGGGCAGAGGTGGAGAAAGAGGAGGAGGAGGAGGAGGTGGAGTTGGAGGAGGAGGTGGAGGTGGAGGTGGAGGTGGAGTTGGAGTTGGAGTTGGAGTTGGAGGTGGAGGGGAGGTGGAGGTGGAGGTGGAGGGGAGGTGGAGGTGGAGGTGGAGGTGGAGGTGGAGGTGGAGGTAGAGGTGGAGGTGGAGGTGGAGGTGAAGATGGAGGAGGAGCTGGAGGTGGAGCTGGAGCTGAAGGTGAAGGAAGAGGAAGAGGAAGAGGAGGAGGAGGAGGAGGAGGAGGAGGAGGAGGTGGAGGTGGAGGTGGAGGTGGAGTTGGAGGTGGAGGGGAGGTGGAGGTGGAGGTGGAGGTGGAGGTGGAGGTGGAGGTGGAGGGGAGGTGGAGGTGGAGGTGGAGGTGAAGATGGAGGAGGAGCTGGAGGTGGAGCTGGAGCTGAAGGTGAAGGAAGAGGAAGAGGAAGAGGAAGAGGAGGAGGAGGAGGAGAAGGAGGAGGAGGTGGAGGTGGAGTTGGAGTTGGAGTTGGAGGTGGAGGGGAGGTGGAGGTGGAGGTGGAGGTGGAGGTGGAGGGGAGGTGGAGGTGGAGGTGGAGGTGGAGGTGGAGGTGGAGGTGGAGGTGGAGGTGGAGGTGGAGGAGGAGGTGAAGATGGAGGAGGAGCTGGAGGTGGAGCTGGAGCTGAAGGTGAAGGAAGAGGAAGAGGAAGAGGAGGAGGAGGAGGAGGAGGAGGAGGAGGAGGAGGAGGAGGAGGAGGAGGAGGAGGAGGAGGAGGAGGAGGAGGAGAAGAAGGAGAAGAAGAAGGAGAAGGAGGAGAAGGAGAAGGAGAAGGAGAAGAAGGAGAAGAAGGAGAAGAAGAAGGAGAAGGAGGAGAAGGAGAAGGAGAAGGAGAAGAAGGAGAAGGAGCAGGTGAAGGAGGATGGGGAGGAAGAGGAAGAGGAAGAGGAGGAGAAGATAGAAGAGGACAAGAAGGAGGAGAAAGAAGACGGTGGCAGAAGAGACTAGAACCGCCCCCTGAACACGCCCTTCGCCCTACCCATCAGGGAAGATCCCCAACCCCATGAGAGCGGCACAGAAGGGTGTGTGTGTGTGTGTGTATACAAGCAGTTAATACCGGTGTTGTGGCGATAGAAAGTCAAGGCGGCATATGACACACTTCTCCTCCACAGCAAGATCCATTCACTCCGGCCATCCTCCGCGCCACACCTGTCACTCGCCTCCTTCCCAGACGCGCCATTCCCTGACAGGTGCTTCTACCTGGCTCTCCCAGAGGCTGCGCCTATGTGTAATCCCTCTCACCCGCCTTTTACGCTGCTATTACATATATCGCCTTCTTCATCAACTGTAAGGTGCGACTCCAAAGGCAAATCCATGTAAGAAATATAAATACAATATATAATTTTAACCATATTATAAACAAATTTGTTCTAGGCACCAAGAAAAATATATCCCCACAATAAATTCACCCTAGCCAAGAGCGAGCTCTATTCCGTGCACCCCCCCCCCCCCCCCGTCCTTCTAAAGCAAGCAGGCAATAAACACCTGCTCGGGCGCAGGTGCATGTGTTAAGCACCCGCAAATGAACATGATTTCATCTAATGAGACATAGTTGCAAGAGCGCAGGTGTTCAGAGTGTAAATATCTGGTTTTGCAGCGAGCAAAAAATAAAGCTGGAACCCACAGCTAACATTTATCTTTCTACCGTCTAAAAAGCATATTGAGACAAGCGTTTACATCTCAGCCGGGTGAAGTAACATGGGTTGTCCTCACCCTCAAATTAATTTGCACACATACCTTCCACGCACACAGAGTGATTCGGCATTAGCTTTTAGTTATTTACAATGCAGAAGGGCCCTGGCGAAAGTGGTAGGCACCGAATCAAGAGTAATTGCACCTAACATCAACAATTGGGCCTAAATACAAAACAGGGCAATTTTTATATATTAAAAAAATATATAATAATAATAGCATGCAACAATAGTTATTTTGATTATAAGACATCCATTGGACATTGTACTTCAGTACCAACACGTTACCCCAACTTTCCCAAGGTTCGCCAGTCCAGACGATAAGCCCAAAACCCGAGAGTGATCGAGATGCTGCTGGATCTTCCCTGTTGCAATGGTACTGTCACACACAACAAAAGAAAAGTAAAATGATGTGACACGATAGAAAGTTTTTTTCACACTTCCTGTCGCGTTCTGGTTGTCATTCTCTCGTGACACTGACAGACACGCAGAACCTATTACTGCAGATCTGGATTTAATTACACATTATCTACATAGGTTCTACATAAATTCATATAAATCAGTAATAATCTTATGTAATAAATTACTGCTATTGGTTATCATAGTTCATTGTTTTACATTAGCTTAAATTTAATGTATATTTTTATGAGTTCTCTCCTAATATAGGCCACCTTGCAGGGCCGGACTGCAAAACTGACTTTCTCAAAACGGAAGTTTATCAGCGTATATCTGCCCCATTCTCCTTCTCATAATTTTATATTTTTCTTCCTTTGCCCTTTTCCTCTTGTTCTTCTTTCTTTATTGTTTCCCTGTTGTTCTTCTCCTCCTTTCTCCACTTTCCTTCTTTTTCTTTTTACCTTTTCCTTCTCCTTTTTTCTTTCTTTTTCTTTTCCTTTTCCTTTTCCTTTTCCTTTTCCTTTTCCTTTTCCTTTTCCTTTTCCTTTTCCTTTTCCTTTTCCTTTTCCTTTTCCTTTTCCTTTTCCTTTTTCTTTTCCTTTTCCTTTTCCTTTTCCTTTTCCTTTTCCTTTTCCTTTTCCTTTTCCTTTTCCTTTTCCTTTTTCTTTTTCTTTTTCTTTTTCTTCTTCTTCTTCTTCTTCTTTCTTGCTTTTTTCCTCTTCTTCAACTCCTCTTTCTTTACTTTTTTCCCTCTTATTCTTATTCTCTCTTCACTCTTTCTTATTACTATTATTCTCCCTCACCTATACATATATATCCTACGGTTTCCATCTTTGTATCTATTTGTCTATCACTCTCTCTCTCTCTCTCGACCGACTGCGCCATTAATCTTGACCAGGGCTCCGGGCATATCGATGGCGAACGCTTCAATTTCCACAAATATTCAATAAATTATGATACCGTTTTATTATTCATGAGCAATTACGGACCAAATAAAGAGTCAGTCCTGCCAATCCTCAGTTTTTGAAGTCAAGGTTTCATGATTAAGCTGAATTTAGTTCTCATTAGTGTGAATTAGTGTCTTCGCATTGTTTCGGCTTTTAATAAGGACGACTATCACCTTCTAGCCTTAGCTTAACGTCATTCCGAACGCTTCGCCGCAGAATTGAGATATTTGTTCTTCACTTTATAACAAATAAGCAATTGCCGTTTTCTTTCTTTTTTAATTCTTTCTTTTCTTTTTGTTTTACTTAATTCCTTTTTGACGGACATGACATTTTCAGCAATGATACTGAGCATGGAAAAATGCAAAGCAATTAACATACAATTTCTTTACTGAAAACAAAACTGCCCGTGCTGAACTGTCCCTGTTTAGTCGATTTTGTTTATACCATAATGATAATAAAAATAATAAAGATATATAATAATAATAATAATAATAATAATAATAACTACTATTATTATTATTATTAATATTATTATTATTATTAATATTATTATTATCATTAATATTATTATTATTATCATCATTCTCAATATCATTATTATACTATCAATAAATTATCATCATTACTGCTTTTACTAATATTACTGTCACTACTGTTGTCATAACCATTATCCTTATCTTTACCATTATTATTATTATCATTATCATTATCAATGTTACTATCTTCATTATCATTATCAATGTTGCTATCATCATTATCATCATTATTATCATGTGTCAAGACACACATAAAAGGTAGGTCTACTATCCTTTCTTACTATTTAGTTAACCATCTTTTTCTTATCTATTTTAATTTATCTGATCATTTCATTTACCATTTTCCCCATCTCATCTATTTCTTCTGTCCTGCTACTTGTCGCTTTTCTTTATTTCTTTTTTTAGTACACCCGATAAGCGTCTGTACAGCCCCAGCACTACCGAAGGCCGGATCAATTAAACAAATCATCACATCAGAGCTCTGCCAAAGTACACTCTCCGGGTACATCATATCTCCCCCCCCCCCTCTCCCCCCATAGGCGTCCCTGGCACAGTACATGCATGGCCTTGGCACGGTATGCGGAGGAGGAGAAGAAAAGTAAATAAACAAGTAGGGGATGAAATGAATAAATAATTAAAAAAGGAAGAGGAGAAGGTTAAAATAAACACGAGAAAGTAAATGAATTTTTAGGTTCGCTTTCTTTTTTTTTTTTTTTTTTGCCGGGTACGCTACAAGAAAATAGGCCGACGTAGGTTCTGCGAAAAATAAAAAATAAATACTCCTGCGCCCAAACAAAACAAACATACAAAAGTAAGCTGCTACTACAATTCAAACACAGACTTCGCCCGCTAAGAAAACACCTAGTTAAATCTTATAAATAAATCGTGCAGATCTTAATCGAAGAAGTCTACAGCCCCCTGACGGCCTACGACACACACACCTCGTAGCCAGGGTCCCATTGGAGCAGCCACCGAGGGTTCGCTGTGCAATAAGTGAAAGTGATTCGGGGATTGGGGGGGGGGGGGGGCGGACGACGGGGGAGGGGGAGGGAGAGGGGGAGGGGGAGGGGGAGGAGAGGGGAGGGCAGAGAAGAGGAAGGGGTGGGAGCAGGGGATATACAAGCAAGTGGAAGAGGAGGGTAGGGGAGTGGAAGGGAGGAGGAGAAAGAAGAGATGTGGGAAGGGTGGGAAGAGGGAGAGGGGGGAAGAGAATGCTCCAACGCAACCGCAGTACTACAGTCCGTACTTCATCGTCATCATACTTTCGCTTCATCCTCTTTTATATCCAGTTTATCACTCTTCTCCCTATCCCTTTGATCCTCCCATAAGGATAAACTCCTCCTCTTCCTCCCTCTTCCCTCCTTTCTCTCCTCCCGTTCCCTCTCCTCCCATACTTCGTTTTCTCCTTCTTCTTTCCCTTCTCCTCCTTCTTCTTCTTCTTCTTCTTCTTCTTCTTCTTCTTCTTCTTCTTCTTCTTCTTCTTCTTCTTCGTCTTCGTCTTCGTCTTCGTCTTCGTCTTCGTCTTCGTCTTCGTCTTCGTCTTCGTCTTCTTCTTCTTTTCTCCTCCTTCTTCTTCTTCTTCTTTTCTAATCCTTCTTCTTTTTCTTTTTCTTTTCTTTTTCTTTTTCTTCTTCTTCTTCTTCTTCTTCTTCTTCTTCTTCTTCTTCTCCTTTTCTTCTTCTTCTTCTTCTTCTTCTTCTTATTATTATTATTATTATTATTATTATTATTATTATTATTATTATTATTATTATTATTATTATTATTATTATCATTATTATTATTATTATTATTATAATTCTTTTCTCCTCCTTCTTCTTCTTGTTTTCTTATTCTTATTCTTATTCTTTTTCTTTTTCTTTTTCTTCTTCTTCTTCTTCTTTTCTCCTCCTTCTTCTTTTTCTTTTTCTATTTCTTTTTTTCTGGTTCTTCGTCCTTCTTCCTTCTTTTTTTTCTTTTTCTTTTTCTTTTTCTTTTTCTTTTTCTTTTTCTTCTTCTTGTCTTTTGTTTTTCTTCTTCTTGTCTTTTCTTTTGTTTTTCTTTTTCTGTTTCTTTTTTTTTTCTTCTTCTATTATTATTATCATTCCTCCTCCTCCTCCTTCTCCTCTTCCTTTCTTCTTCTTCTTCTTCTTCTTCTTCTTCTTCTTCTTCTTCTTCTTCTTCTTCTTCTTCTTCTTCTTCTTCTTCTTCTTCTTCTTCTTTTCCTCCTCCTCCTCCTCCTCCTCCTCCTCCTCCTCCTCCTCCTCCTCCTCCTCCTCCTCCTCCTCCTCCTCCTCCTCCTCCTCCTCCTCCTCCTCAATCCAAGCTCCGCATATCGCTGCACAAACACCGTAACGCAACCCGACTGAGGTCAGTGTTCTCGGTAAGGCGACCCGGAGCTAAGAGTGGAGACTTATCTCACATCAACACCTTCCCGCCGCCCACCTCGAGGGCGGGCGTGAAGGCGCCCACTTTACTTCTCTAAACTTCCCCCCCCCCCCTCTTCGCCCTCTTCAGTCCTTTCTGCTTCACCTGTTTGCATGCTTTTGAGAGTTCCTTGCATCTTCTCATCATTCCGGTTTTATCAGCTTCTCTCTCCCATTCTCCTCCTCTCCCCTCTACGCTTTCCATTTCTTCCTTCCCACCCTTTCTCTCCGTCCTCACGCTTTCTTCTCCTTCCTTTTCCAGTCCCATCTTTCGCCACCTCTCTCCCCTCTTCATTTTAACATGGCCCCATTTCTTCAATTCCCTTCTCCCCGTTTCCCTCTCCTTCCACCCTTCCTTCTGCCTTCCCCCATTTTTTTATCACCTCCCTTCCTTTAAACATTATTCTTATCACCTGTTCCCCCTAGCCTTGAACACCTGCCCCTGACTCATGTGTAAACTTCCCTCTAAACCAATCAACTCGAAAAAAAACATACATGCCTTGGAAAGAGTTAATTAGCAAAAAAGTAAATGTAATTATTAGTTCGCTTAATACTGGTCGATATATATACACACCTCATCTCGCCTACAAACCAATAAAACAATCGAATTATACATAAAAAGTCGTTTCATCATGATCGCTATATTATAACAGGTCTCCCTTTGTTTCACTCAGTTGCAAAGCCCAATACGCTGACCTTCTTAACTACCGATTAACGAACCGCATCCTGTAGCAGTGAAATCGAGTCTTCTTGACCGCTCCTTCGGCAAAACAATCACTGGAGAACCTTCCACAAGAAAGGCTTTTAGACTAAAAATAGGGAAAAGAAAAAGAAGAAGAAAAAGGGGAGAAGATAAGAAATTTCTTATCAGTAATGTTTACTTTTTATCATTTCAGTTTGCAAATTCAACATAGAGCCGGGCATCTCACATATCCGAAGCAAAGAGGGTGTCTTCAGAGGTCACCCACGCCCCAAATCGCATCGTGGGCGTCTGCGTCATAAAGGTTTTGAATTATTAATTACCGAAGCGCGCGGGTAATACAATATTTGTATTATTAATTACTCAAGAGTCTACGTCATAAAGGCTTTGAACTTTTAATTATCAACGTGTGCGCGTAATACAGTCTTCGAATCGTTAATGACTATGGCGTCTGCGTAATAAGGAGCTTCCTATTAATTAATGAAAATTAATAAAAGCTTTGGATAGTTATTTTCTCAAGCGCCAGTATGTTTTTGGGAGAAGGAAGGCACTGATATCTGACTAATCCTATATTCGCGGAGGAACAAAATTGATATTCAAATCCCCATGTCAGTATTTTAAAATAATGATAATAATAATAATAATCCCTTATAACATATGCGCAACAAAAACGTGTCAGCAACTGAAGCCTTTTGATATTCTTGGCGGCTGACCTCTCCTCTGACCAGTTACCCATATTCGTGGCACAATAAGAGTCAAGTCGTTAATAAACCGAATTAGTATGCACAAACGCGCCCATTAATAAAAACACTGAATCATCTATTCCTGAAGCGTCTGTGTGTTCTTACGAGGTGACCCCCTGAAGGCGGCGCACGGCAGGGAACTGTTATTTGACCAACGCCATTCTCGTGGTCGTGGAAAAATAAGATGGCGGCGACGGATGAACTTACGTTTTCATGCTAAAATGTATTGAATGTTAGGCTACCTTATACTATGAGACAACTCAAAATCGATCGAAAACTCTCTCCTATAAATGATGATATAGAGCAGTAGATAAGATATTTTGACATATGAGCTCGTCTACTAAAAATATAACGCGTATTCTCTGATCCCGAAAAGTTTCGGTCGCAATTACAACTAAACTAAATTTCTATCCCATAATGCTAAAACACTTTCCTTTAACAACAAATCTATAAGGTATGTAAACATCAAGAAAAACAATAACAACTACAAAAAAGCAATAAGATAATTTAGTCTTTCCAGATCACAGACTTGCCGAGTTCATGTGATGCTTTATTAAACCAATGGACTTGGGACATGACACCAATAACTAAATATGTCGCCTCGGCTTGTGTTACGCTGTTAATCTTTCTGGGCGAGTACAAGAACGAGGTCTCAGCTCTCGTGCTCTTATGCTCAAATCTATTTATTATGTTTGTTTTAGTACATAG
>NC_061845.1:17708206-17710706 GCF_019202785.1 Penaeus chinensis
CCCCTCGCCCCACCGTACCCACTCCCTTTACCCCCAGTCTGCCCTCAACCGTGCACGCCACTACATATATCCTATGCATCCGCTGCCTGGCTACCACACGCGCGTCCAATACAACCTCGTCGTGTCCTCACCCTCGCCACCGGCACGCGCGTGTCCTCGCATCCCAGGGGTAATCCGCGTCATTTGTCTCTGTGCCCCGGTGATAGGGGGCCGCAGTCACATCACGACGGACCACGGACTTCCAACACACACACACACATCACCACACACTCACACACACCTCTCATCACACACTCTCACTACACACTAACACACACACTCACACACACACACAACATCTAAACACCCCTGCATCTATTAACTTAATTGCATCTTAATTTTCTTCTCAACTTATTATTGGCCATTCAGCGCCTGTCATTAAGGTAATCCATTCAACAACAGCGATATAATTAAATATAATAATAATAACAATAAAAAATATTCATTATTTTTATTTTATTTCTTAGCTCATTGTATCTTTATTATCATTATTGAATTGAGAAAACAATGTAATACGATAAAAATTGAAACAATAACACGGCTTTGATGTGTTTATCGACCCATCATCTTTATCTCTCATCTAATCACCATTATCGTCTTTCATCATCGTCTCGTCAACAGCAAAATCGTCTCTCATCGCAATCTCATCATCATATTCCCACGATGCATGTCATTGTTTCATCGTCTCTCTTATAGTCTTAAAAGTATCTTCAATTCTTTTTATTTCATCATCTCATGACAAAAAAATAATAATAATAAAAATAATTAAATAATAAATAATGATAATAATTAAAATTATTAATAATAAAAAAACAACAAAAAAATAACAAAAACAACAACAAAACAAAATAATAATATAATAAAAATGAAAATGATGGTGATAATAAAAATAATAAAAATAAAAATTTTAGTAAATAATAATAATAATAAAAAATAAAAAATTTATTAAAATAATAACAATAATAATAACGATAGTAATAAAAGCAATAACAATGATAAAGCATAGACAGCAGACCTTACTACGTGATATTTCTTATATGCTTTCATTGATTTCCTTATCATTCAGCCACAACGAACGAAACCGCGCTTGGCCAACAAACACAAAGCATTTCAACATCCACCATAGCCACTACGGGCACATTCAACCACATTCTTTACTATCGCCAGGCCAACTTCCCCCCCCTCCCTTATGGGCCCTCCAAAACCGCTTTTGTGCCTTTTGCTAATTTTCCCCATGGCATAGATGTTTTGGACCCCATGCGTCATAATAATAATAATGAAATACAATAACAATAACCAATGACCCGATAATAGCAACAGCTTTAACAGGAGCTGGAGTAACTTCATTTATAATTGCAGCAGCAAGGGAAATGATAATAGTCAATAGTCCATAGCACTACTAAACAACAATACACATAACATCATAACAACGATTATTATCACAACCTCTTCCCCTGCGGCAATTGCAAGGTTTCCCAATCCAGTGGTCATGTGGTGCTTCCTCTTGCGTTGGTCATGAAATATTCGTCATGACGAAGTACGAGAAGCAAGAGCCAAAATGTTGCAAGGAATCTATCTTGGCGCAACGGCAAAGCCAACTTGGCTGTCACTGGAAGCGAAAGCCAGGCCTAACTAAAGGACAGCACGCCAAAAGAAGGAACAGTCGCCCTTGTCGGATACGTGGCAGAGAGCCTTTTTCGACACCCGAACCAGCCGCTTCATGTCACCGGGCTTAACATGACCAGTAGCTTTTAAACGACATAAAACGCGAAAAACAAGATATATTCAGAAAGAAATCCAAAACACAGATCACGGAACATCTATATCAGGCCAAAGGCTCACTGAAGCCCTGTTAGAGCCGGAAACATGAGCCAAGGAGCTATTTAGTTGCTCAGATGAGGCGTCGCTTGCCTTTCTCACTTCTCACTACCTCGCTTTGGGGAATGAGATGGAAATCCGGGCTTTTTCTTGGTGTAGTGATTCACTACCCTTTAAAAATTTTTTTTAAAAACATGCCTTTTAATCTACTAATAATAAACATTAAAACAACATCAAAGCCTGTAAAATCAATAATAATACAAAAAAATAGACGAACAACTAAAATCTATACACAACGACGGTAGTGACGTATTGAAGGTAAACTATAGACATGCTAAAAAAGTGAGACATAGGGGCCACTCATACTTCTGCCTATGCTTTAAGGCGAAGATAGGAGAACCAGGCCTACCAATGGCATAATGGAAAGGCAGAGAGGGAAATAAAATAAAATGGAAAGGCAGAGGTCAACGATGAGGAGGAGGAGGTGGAGGAAGGGTCAGGGAAGAGGAGGAAAGAAAAGATTAGGAAAAAAAAGAAGAAAAAGAAAAAGAAGAGGAAGAAGAAAAGACTAAGAAAGAGATGAGAAGGAAAACTAAACTCAATTCTGCTAAACACATAAATAATATAAAAAACGGGAAAATTA
>NC_061845.1:17735706-17738206 GCF_019202785.1 Penaeus chinensis
CCATTGAAACACAACCTCAGAGGTTTACGTAAATAGAACCGAGCTATCACAACGCAAGCCTTCAGTAGTAACCCGGGAATCATATCACATGCAATATAGACCATGTACTTTCAATTATATTTATACTACAGACTAGAAAAGAAGAACTATGGATTTCTGTCTAAAGCATACGGTACAAGGCAGACAGTAAATATTAACCAAATCAAGCAGTTATTTCCGTCTTTGAATTATACCAGTCAACCCTAACCTATGTGCAAAACGTAAAAAATAGAACTAAAACCAAATAAAAACCATAATATATATGATGTAATTTCATACAAATAAATTAATAGTATGAATAAACCATACCGTTATTTCAGGACAGGAGATAAGGTATATCTGTAATATCCTAAATGGCAGCATTTGCACACACACGAATAACTTTCCGGTAACGTTATGCTAACAGGAACGACGCAACTCATCTTCCGGAAAAAAAATCCGGAGACCAACAACTGCGAAATTTATTAGCAAGAGTTTTTTATCAACGCTAGAAAATATGTGATGTTTTGTTATATAGTAGGTAGTAATACGACTGAACAGTCTCAGGTGACGAACTGTTATATGTGACGAACATATAACAGTTGATGTAACAGTGAGAGAGACTGTAACGGGTGGTATGAGTTGTAGAACTGGTAACTAAAAGGTACTGCGATAGCGTGACAGGCGATGAGATAACCAGTGACATACGGTTGGAAGGGCGCAGGCGGGTGGTATGGTGGACAGTGACAAAGGACACCGTGACCCATGTCAGGTATTTTGATTGACAGTGACAAACAAAAACACATGATCCGACGAATTCCGTACCGCGTTCGGAAACGGACAGTGACAGGAACCGCCAAGAGTTAAGACCAAACAAGCGTAACATTCCGTTGCGGCACATTACGAAAGCTGTCTTAACACCTCAACATATTTCACCGAACCCCGAAATGTTCCCCGATTTCTCTGCATTTTCCTTCGAACGTCATTTTGTATCTGCTTGACCTCCCTCCCTCACCCCTTCGGCCTCCCTCCTTCCCTCGGCCTCACTCCCCTGACAGGCGAACAGGTGCAGCGGACGCCCACCCAACGCACAGCAGAGCCCGAGCCAGTGTCCAGTTCACCTTCGCATGGCTTCCCTCAGGAATAGGCGAGGAGGCGAGGAGGCGAAGAGGCGAGGGGCTCCATTCTCGGAACAACATCGTCTCCTCCTCCTCCTCCTCCTCCTCACACTCTCACACACACTCACTTACTCAATCCTTCCTCCCCTCTCGACTTCAAAACCGCAAGAATTGCGTTACTCCTTCATTCCTCCTTCGTCTGAGCCCTCCCCTATTTTCGTTTCTTCCAATTTCTATTCGTATTCCTGCACCTCTTCCTCTTTTTCTCTATTGCTCCCCTTCATCCTCTTCTTTCTATTTCTCTTTCTCCTCCTCCATATCTCCTCTCCTCCTCACCACCCTTTTTCTTCTTCTTCTTCTTTCTCCTCCTCCTCCTCTTCCTCCTTCTCCTTCCTCTTCTTCTTCCTCCTCCTCTTCCTCCTTCGCATTCCCCGGCCGACCCTCGACGACCCTCTCCTCCCACTGCCGCACCTGCCGCTTCAACCTGTGCTCGGCCCCTTCCCTCGCCTCCCTGCTCGCCCTTTCCACGTAAGAAAATGATTCATTTCCTCAAAGTTCATTTCCCTCCCTTGGTCTGATCATCTTCCTACCCTTTTATCGCTATATTTCTTTGGTATCTGCTTCTCCTTCCTGTAGGTAAATGGATTACAGAGCAGAACACCGAATTTATTATTTCATTCTGATGTACAAGTCAATCGTAAAACTTTTTATTAGTAAGAAATTGCTCCAAGACATAGGCCTGCCGACAGAACGCGTTTCGCGATCTTACTCTTTGATATAGATACAAATAAAACTTTTATTTCGCTCATTTGCTATGCGAGATTTGCCTAGAAAGAGACCTACAAGTTGGCCTATTCCAAAAATTAACCCGATTTTTTTATATTCTCGGACTTACTCTGTTAGATTCGAGGGCCTCTGCAGAGTGTTCCTCGCGTTGCCTGAAACAGTTGGTACATTTGCTTTTGTTGAAGATGTTGGGCTGGAACTTGCGGCAGTCTGACTTGTAGTTCGACATAGTGTAACGTAGCTTGCGATCTTTCCAATCAAAGAACTTTCGTGAGAGAACTTGCGGTATCTTTCTGTTGAGGTGTCGAGCGAGTCCTTCAGGCCTTTTCACCGGGACGAAGGACTCATCCCAGGTGAGAGGGCGAAGAACTGGGTAGGTTGGTAGGTAGGAGGGGCGGGCTGGGGCAGGTTTGGCTCTCCACAGGTACTAACTACAGCTATCACAGCCCGCGGCGCTACCACGAACACCCACTAAACCTCCATCACTTTATTCCAAGGTTTTAAACACCCGGACACAAGGCAGATCCACCTTCGCACTCTAGCACTCTTTCCAACACTATCATATCTATCTACTGAGA
>NC_061845.1:17745706-17748206 GCF_019202785.1 Penaeus chinensis
TTGATGGATCAGCCACTAGTGGCTGTGTGCCACTAGTGGAGTTGTGAAGATGGGGGATCTACCCTATACAGTTGCTCAAAGTACTCAGCCCAGCGTGCCCTATACTCACCCGGCTCTAACACAATGCGACCATCCTCTGCATAGCTCGTATCCTTCCCTGTCAGTGCCAGTGACTGCATTGAAGTCCCCCAAGACCATGAGGGTGTCCCCCCGGGGACATTGATCCACTATAGAGTCAAGTTTGGTGTAGAACATCTCTTTCTCTTCAAGCCCACTTCCCTCAGTAGGAGCGTAAACTGCCACTAGAGATATGAAGTCCAAAGTGTGCTTCATTCTCACAAGCAGAATGCGCTCGTCAACCGGGGTAACCTTCTTGACTGAGGAACGGAAGCGGTCAGATACAGCCACCGTGACACCCCTAAGGCGCGCACCATTGCTACAGCCAGACCAGTAATAGGTATAACCCCCACTACTGGTCTCACCACTACCAGGCCGTCGCACCTCAGAGAGAGCAGCGATGGCAATCCCGATATATATATATATATATATATATATATATATATATATATATATATGTATGTATATATATATGTATATATATATACACATATATATATATACATATATATGTACATATGTATCATATATATGTATATACATATGCATATATGCATATATATATATATATATATATATATATATGCATATATATATATATATATATATATATATATATATATATATATGCATATATGTGTACATGTACATATCTATATCTATATATATCTATTTATAGATATAGAAGCATATATATATATATATATATATATATATATATACATACACACATATGTATATGTGTGTGTATATACAGCCATCCACAGACAAGAGGAAGCCAGGAGAGACAGTAGACCACAGACAAAAGCAAGCCATGAGAGACAGCCGTCCACAGACAAAATGAATCCAGGAGAGACAGCCGTCCACAGACAAAAGGAAGCCAGGAGAGACAGCCGACCACAGACAAAAGGAAGCCAGGAGAGACAGCCGAAAAGAGACAATAGGAAGCCAGGAGAGACAGTCGACCACAGACAAAAGCAAGCCAGGAGAGACAGCCGTCCACAGACAAAATGAATCCAGGAGAGACAGCCGACCACAGACAAAAGGAAGCCAGGAGAGACAACCGACCACAGACAAAAAGAACCCAGGAGAGACAGCCGAAAAGAGACAAAAGGAAGCCAGGGGAGACAGTCGACCACAGACAAAAGGAAGCCAGGAGAGACAGCCGTCCACAGACAAAAGGAAGCCAGGAGAGACAGCCGTCCACAAACAAAAGGAAGCCAGAGAGACAGCCGACCACAGACAAAAGGAAGCCAGGAGAGACAGCCGACCATAGACAAAATGAAGCCAGGAGAGACAGCCGACCACAGACAAAAGGAAGCCAGGAGAGACAGCCGACCACAGACAAAAGGAAGCCAGGAGAGACAGTCGACCACAGACAAAAGGAAGCCAGGAGAGACAGCCGACCACAGACAAAAGGAAGCCAGGAGAGACAGCCGTCCACAGACAAAAGGAAGCCAGGAGAGACAGCCGACCACAGACAAAAGGAAGCCAGGAGAGACAGCCGACCACAGACAAAAGGAAGCCAGGAGAGACAGCCGTCCACAGACAAAAGGAAGCCAGGAGAGACAGCCGACCACAGACAAAAGGAAGCCAGGAGAGACAGCCGACCACAGACAAAAGGAAGCCAGGAGAGACAGCCGAAAAGAGACAAAAGGAAGCCAGGGGAGACAGTCGACCACAGACAAAAGGAAGCCAGGAGAGACAGCCGACCACAGACAAAATGAAGCCAGGAGAGACAGCCGACCACAGACAAAAGGAAGCCAGGAGAGACAGCCGTCCACAGACAAAAGGAAGCCAGGAGAGACAGCCGACCACAGACAAAAGGAAGCCAGGAGAGACAGCCGTCCACAAACAAAAGGAAGCCAGAGAGACAGCCGACCACAGACAAAAGGAAGCCAGGAGAGACAGCCGACCACAGACAAAATGAAGCCAGGAGAGACAGCCGACCACAGACAAAAGGAAGCCAGGAGAGACAGCCGTCCACAGACAAAAGGAAGCCAGGAGAGACAGCCGACCACAGACAAAAGGAAGCCAGGAGAGACAGCCGTCCACAAACAAAAGGAAGCCAGAGAGACAGCCGACCACAGACAAAAGGAAGCCAGGAGAGACAGCCGACCACAGACAAAAGGAAGCCAGGAGAGACAGCCGACCACAGACAAAAGGAAGCCAGGAGAGACAGCCGTCCACAGACAAAATGAATCCAGGAGAGACAGCCGTCCACAGACAAAAGGAAGCCAGGAGAGACAGCCGTCCACAGACAAAATGAATCCAGGAGAGACAGCCGTCCACAGACAAAAGGAAGCCAGGAGAGACAGCCGTCCACAGACAAAAGGAAGCCAGAAAAGACAGCCGACCACAGACAAAATGAAGCCAGGAGAGA
>NC_061845.1:17763206-17768206 GCF_019202785.1 Penaeus chinensis
TCACTCTACATGAGGCCAAACAAGAAGCACCCCAACAAGGTTTTCTCTTTCTACCTATTCCAAAACTACTTTGCTCTGCTTCCCTCTCAAGAAGTCTTAGCATCTCCCCCAGTATCTCTTCCCTCTACTCTGAACCATCCTTTCTCTACTCCCTTTCTCCCCCCAGTCAAATTTGTTTTCCAGTCTAAATCCAGATACTCCAATCTTTACCCCTTCCTTGGTGCCTACCCCTCTTCGTTCTCACTCTACCTGTGGTACCAGACAATCTAAACGTTCCACTCCATCTTCTTATACCACATCCTCTCCTATTCCCACTTCTCCCTCTGCTGCTTGGACACCTCTTCTCCTCAACATAAGAAAATGTTTGTTTCTCAGACCTTCCCACCCAACTCCCCTCCAGAAACTCTTGAAGACATCCAAAAGTTCATAAAAATGACCCAAGAGAATGTTCTACTTCCTCATCTACCTTCTAATCCCTCTATTCCTATTTAATCTATATTCAAAGTATTTGCCAGTATCCATCCTCGCTTTTGTGTCCACGTGTGAGTCGCCCGCACAAGGTCCACCTCGATGCCTCCTTTTCAACCAAAGAGGAAATTTTGAAGAAAAAAAAAAAAAAGAACTATCCCCCTACCCCTCTTCCTCTCACTCACCCACAAAACACCCCATCCTCTCCTCTTCCATTCTCTTCCTTCCCTTTTATCCTTACCACCCCCACTTAGAGGCTTACATGACTCCCTTATTTCAAAACAATGTACATTTTTCCCGATACTTCACTACCTGCCCGTTTCCATTTCTCATCCTCTGGATTTTTCTCCTACTTCTACAGCTATCATTTCTTATTGTATTACCCTTTGATTGTTTCATAATAGCTCTTTTGCAGTTTTCCTCATATACAGTGTTACTCTCCCTTCCCCAACCATACTCTCCATTTGATCTGATCGCCCTATAAGTTTAACCCCATCACCTTTTTTCAAATCCCCACTATACTCCATTTGCTCCCCCTCTATACCTTTATCCCCAAAATTCTGTCTTACAGCATTCTACAACATTTGACATCTAGCACATCATATCCTGATCATTAACTCATTTCCACCCTTTTCACCACAATACTTTTACCATAATGCTATATGACTGTTGATGTCTATTTCTTCTAACCACTAACCATTCCATCTTATCTCACAGTGATATGGACTAATGTTTACATTTGGTACTAGCACTTTGCTTGGAATAAATGTTTGCAAAACAGTGCAGAAATTAGATAATAGAGGTCATTAATCAGTACATTCACCCAATACTATGCCCATTGTTACAGTTGTGTGGGGGCATAGGAGATGGACACAGGCTCAGTGTTGGGAATCTCCCTTTCCCTTTGCAGTCTTTTCTTCTCCCCCTCTTCTTTTCCATCCTTCTCTAACCCTTTTCACTGCCCATTTCCTAAGATATAATGAAAAGATAAAAGACTGGCTCTGGGTCAGTCCTGCACAGCTTTAGGGAGCCGAGGGCATGATATTCCTATTTAGTTAACTAGCCCTTATCCCTCGTGGGGCCCAGAGGGGTGAACCATTTCTTCTCCCAACATATTTCAGGTTTACCATGGCCAATAATGAATTTGTACCTTTATTTGGGGCATTGAGGCTTGCTTATTTATCAACCAGCTCCACTGACATCAACTTTCATGGTTCTCCAACCCCAAACTCTCCTTTGCTCATGATTTTGAACACTGCTACTACTTCCCCTTCCGCGATACTTGCTATCAGCTCAGTCCATTCCAAGTCACCTACCAGAAAATCCCTTAATACTTAATTAAAAGTATCCATCCTCCCCCTACCCCTCTTCCTCTCACTCACCCAAAAAACACCCCATCCTCTCGTCCTCCATTCTCTCTTCCTTCCCTATTATCCTTACCACCCCCACTTAGATGCTTACATGACTCCCTTATTTCACAACAATGTCCTCTGGATCCCTCCCCTCCTGACATTCTTCCCAATACTTTGTATCTCATCATGTTCCCAACCTTCAGGAAACATTCCTTCCTCTCTCCCAATATCCTCCACTCAATTGCCTCATCCTCCAGAGTCTTCATTTTCTGCTCCCTCCTCCCTTAGTACTACTCTCCATCCTTATTGTCCACCTTGTAGTACTCCCTCACTGAACACCACTCCCTCTTCCCATCCTTGACCTTCAAGTACTTCCACCTCTACAGTTTTTTTTTAAGTACTCTTTTCAACCCACCTAAGTGGGATTGATTTTTTGTGATTTTCCATAGAGACCCTTCCTCAGACAATACCCTCCTATTCCAACATCATCTCCAAAAAAGTAGGCAGAGTTTCTTCTGCAGCCTACAATACCCTCCTCTTCCAACAAGGTCTCCAAAAACAAGTAGGCAAAGTTTTGTTCTGCAGCTGTTTTGATTGTTTATGCCCTGTCACATTTGCATCTGAGTCTCAAGCTTGTGCATTATCTATCCTGACTGACCTCACTGACAAACCTATTCCTGCCCAGCCTCACTCCTCCCTTAATACTTGTAATGGAATTATTTGGATCTCCTCAGCTGACTGCCTGGTCTATGACTCTTACTCCTACTCCTTATGGTCCCACTTCTGTCCCCTCCCTCTCTCTGTCAAATTCTTTTGCCATCGTAAATCTTCTCTCCATTCTCTTCTTCCCTGGTGCCTACCTGTCGTCCTCCTCTCTCTATCCATCACATCCAGCAATCTAAACTCTGCCCCTCAAATGTCTGTCCCCTCTTCTCTCATAAGAAAATCCTTCTTTCTTAAACATCCCAAACCAATCCCCTTTCAGAAACTCTTGAGGATATTCAAAACATCTCATCATGACCCACAATAATACACCCGTCTATCTGATCTTTCTGCTTCTATTCCATCAGTACTCAAATGACTTTTGACATCCAGCCTCCTGCTGCGCATTTTCCTACACCCCTTCTTCCCATTCCCTCCAAACACACCCCGTCACTCCTACTTCATCTGCACCCCCCTCCACTGACTCATGGATATTTATTTACTTTGTGAAATTTTCTGCCGCATCAACAACTAAAGTCATTCAGGATATGGTGATAGCATGTGGATTAGAAGGCAAAGCTCCCAGGAAGGAAGTGCTATATGACAACAAAAGTCATATGGCACTATGGTAAAGTATAGTAGTAAAAAGGGTGAGTTAGCCCATTCGCGACGGGCATGGATACGTGACATGCCCACTGTGAGTTTACTTGTTTAATTGTTTTTCCACATAGATGGCTACACTTGTACTAAAATACCAATGAGCCAATGCCTGTCTCGCCCGTTTACCCTTTTCTTTAATTTATGAAAATATTTTACATTATCTTATTTTGCTATTACTATAGTTTATAACATTATAGTAATTATAATGTTTATAATAAAAATAAAACCATCGATATTCACAGCAAAAAATTAATTTTCCCGCCAATTCAAGGAAAGGTGAAATCAGGTAAGGCAGAGCCATCTATGTGTTGAGACATTTCACAAAAAATATAAAAAATGAGCACAGCATTTTCCCCATTTTTCCCCATCGCAAATTGGTTAATGATTAGGGTAAAGCTACAGGTTGAACAGTACTGTAGGGTAGTATGGAAGTGAAAAGGGTAGAGAGGGGGAGCTGATGGGGTATAGTATAAGGCAAAAGTTGTTAGAAAGGGAGGGAGTTAAGGGGGCATTACGATAAACTGTTGTGCCAAAAACGAGTTTAACAATAAGTATAAATTGACAGAACAAAGAGATGAAGAAAAGGAAAAGGAAAGGAAAAGAAAAGACCATGGAAAATTAATTAAGGCAAGGGCTGAGGACCAAGGCTGGGGTGATCCAGACCCCATGTCCTAAGGCCACCCATGACAACAACGAGCAAGAGATTGGTGGTCACTCATGGATGCGCATGTGATGCACTTTTCTCACAACAATGGCCTTCCCTGGACCATCCCCCTCCTGACATTTCTCTAGAAACTACTCTTTGATCTAATTGCCTTTAACCCCATTTCCCTTTTTGCCTTACACCATGAACATCCTTATAGAATCTTACCCTTTCCTTTGACAACTTTTCCTTCCTCAGATGCATACATCTCCTCCTCTTGATCGAATTGCCCTTTTGCTACTCCCTACCTTAACTCATTTCCCCACCCTCTCTACCCATTTCAATACCATACTAAACTGCAAGGACTTTAGACAATTAGCACATTTAGTAATCAGTTAACCCCTCTATACACTTTTTGCTACTACCTCTCTCTATAGTGCTTTATGACCATGATGTCTAGCACACACATTTTTTGTAACCATTAACCAACCAAATCAATGCATTCTGAAAATAATAAAATGAGCACGCTTCATACTCAGCACCACTTGCTGCTAACCATTCTGTTTGTCTGGATTGAAAGAGAACATTCATGCTATAATTTCTTGGAGATGCATGTTTATTTCAGGGAAACATTATTAGTTGTGAAAATTCAGTACAAGATGTACTTGTAAGCAATTTTTTGCCCATATGAAACCGTTTAAAAGTAGCAATAGCACAACAAATGCATCTGTTAAAATAGTTAATTGTCAATCAATTAAATTTATGAGATAAAACCTACTTATTCCACACATATATTTTACTTGAAATACTGTTAATTGTTCAGGGCAAGGGTTAATCTCTTGAAACCATTGGCCCTGGGTTTATATACAATCCACTATTTTTTTGTTGCACACAGATGGCTCCACAAGAGCTCAGCCCCAAAGGAGCCAGTTAGAAGGTCCTTGGGACAGTGCCTGATTTCCCCATTCCTGGAATTAGTGGGAAAACGTCTTTTTCCAATGCTATTAATACTGATGCTGTTAGTATTATTAACACTATGGTTATCGTAATGTTATTAAAATACTAATAACAATAAAAATGATAAAATGAGATGAATCTTTCCAAAAATCCAGGAAAAGGGGAAACAGATAGGACTAATAATTGATTCCTTGGTGACTTAGCACCTTATGGAACCA
>NC_061845.1:17780706-17783206 GCF_019202785.1 Penaeus chinensis
TTTGGGGAGAGGGACTAGAGGAGATCTACATGCATGCTTCTGCAATCCCTATAATATATATGAAGAAGAAAAATAACTATTACAGTCAGAAAAAAAGTATAATAACCAAGAGGATGGACAAGAAGGACAGCAAATGTCCTGCAAATACTAATCTATCTATCTATATATGTATTAAAAAAAATATCTGAAATCCTGGGAGCTACCTTTTCCAGGATAAAAGCATATTATAGGGGCTGGTATTCACTATTATATAAATATATCAATACAGATACATATATTTATATACTTAGTTTTTTCTTAATATCAATTAATAACTAGCTTTTGTCTGGGCTTGTAAGGGATTTGATGGGAGTCAAACTACATGCCTTCCATAACCGTACTAGCTTCCTATACATACCCTATACAACAGCAGAACATAAGCTCTATAATTTTACACAAACATGTAAAGTGAGGATGATATCCATGATCATTCTTCCCCTTGATTATTTGTGCTTTGTCTACCATGCCTATGATCAACTCCAATCAAGAGTGACAATAATAGTATCCAGTTTTGAAGAAAAGACAATGAGAATTATAATAGCATTGTGGTAGAATTGAACAGTGAATCAATGACTTCACAAATCAGATGAATATGAACCTCAAAGAACAGACGAATAAGAACTTCAAAGATTAGATGAATAGGAACTATTTCTAATTTTTCAAATTAATAAATATATGAAATATCTTATCAGTAACCCTCACAGGGAAATAAAAGTTTAGTCTACCTCTTCAAGTGTTTTTCTCCTACCTAATATTCATACAAGGATATAAATCTTAATGAAATGCTAAGAAAGAGAAATAACCAAAGTTAAACGTTAGAAGAACATTAAATATCATTCTAAGATAAGAAAGAAAGAAGAGAAAGAAAAAAAACTCCAATTGATTTACAATATGAGATAAGAATGGACTTGCAGAGCAAACCTTCACTATGATTTCTTGCAATTAATGAATTTCTGTAGAACAATATCAATTGCATCTAACAAGGACTGAAACCTATGTTTCATAACCTATAAAACTGGAGCAAGAGAGAGAGAGAGAGAGAGAGAGAGAGAGAGAGAGAGAGAGAGAGAGAGAGAGAGAGAGAGAGAGAGAGAGAGAGAGAGAGAGAGAGAGAGAGTGAGAGAGAGAGTGAGAGAGAGAGTGAGAGAGAGAGTGAGTGAGAGAGTGAGCGATAGAGTGAGCGAGAGAGAGAGAGAGAGAGAGAGAGAGAGAGAGAGAGAGAGAGAGAGAGAGAGAGAGAGAGAGAGAGAGAGAGAGAGAGAGAGAGAGAGAGAGAGAAAGAAAGAGAGAGAAAGAGAGAGAAAGAGAGAGAAAGAGAGAGAAAGAGAGAGAAAGAGAGAGAGAGAGAGAGAGAGAGAGAGAGAGAGAGAGAGAGAGAGAGAGAGAGAGAGAGAGAGAGAGAGAGAGAGAGAGAGAGAGAGAGAGAGAGAGAGAGAGAGAGAGAGAAAGAAAGAAAGAAAGAAAGAAAGAAAGAAAGAAAGAAAGAAAGAAAGAAGAAAGAAAGAAAGAAAGAGAGAGAGAAAGAAAGAGAGAGAGAGAAAGAAAGAGAGAGAGAGAAAGAAAGAGAGAGAGAAAGAAAGAGAGAGAGAAAGAAAGAGAGAGAGAAAGAAAGAGAGATAGAAAGAAAGAGAGAGAAAGAAAGAAAGAGAGAGAGATAGAAAGAAAGAGAGAGAGATAGAAAGAAAGAGAGAGAGAAAGAAAGAAAGAGAGAAAGAGAGAAAGAAAGAGAGAAAGAGAGAAAGAAAGAGAGAGAGAAAGAAAGAATGAGAGAGAGAAAGAAAGAAAGAAAGAAAGAAAGAAAGAAAGAAAGAAAGAAAGAAAGAGAGAAAGAAAGAAAGAGAGAGAGAAAGAAAGAGAGGGAGAAAGAAAGAAAGAGTGGGAGAAAGAAGGAAAGAGAGGGAGAAAGAAAGAAAGAAAGAGAGAAAGAAAGAAAGAAAGAAAAAAAGGAAGAAAGAAAGAAAGAGAGAAAGAAAGAAAGAAAGAGAGAAAGAAAGAAAGAAAGAAAGAAAGAGAGAGAGAAAGAAAGAAAGAAAGAAAGAGAGAAAGAAAGAAAGAGAGAAAGAAAGAAAGAGAAAAAGAAAGAGAGAAAGAAAGAAAGAGTGAGAGAAAGAAAGAGCAAGAGAGACTTACCTTTGTTTCTCTGCCATTGTCTTCAGGCGATGATGGCGATGAAACATTCCTGTAGTCTGGTGAATTACTTGTGTCTGACAATTTGTCTTCTGGTGGGTCTCCTACCAAAGTTCTGAAAGGATTATGTTATTTAAAATCTCAAAGTATTAAGAATAAAAGTACATAATCCAAATCTAATCTGAAGATTGTGAGAACTGGTCCAAACCCTGATAAATAAAATTTAACCGGTTCATTCCTGGAGGATCTTCAGACATCCCCTGTCTACTTTTATTTGAATACATCATTTCTCTTTAAATAAACATAGTTCCACAAGTGCTTAGTCTACCTAACC
>NC_061845.1:17790706-17793206 GCF_019202785.1 Penaeus chinensis
AGCGGGTTTATGTACTGTCCTCTTTAGATTTTAGTGAGTTTTATTGCATACAGATGGCTCCACATGTGCCCAGCAACAAGGAGTCTATCAGTTGGCCCTAGTGACCAATCGTGATTTCCCCATTCCTTGAATTGGTGGGAAAGTGTGTTTTTCTTTCCATTACTATTAATATTAACATTGTTATCATTCTTACTAATATTATGATTACTAAATTGTTATTAAAATATTAATACGATCAAAGTCAATAAAATAATAGAAGTGAAGCTTTCAAAAAACAAAGGAAAAGGGTAAACATATGAGACAGGTAAGACTAATAACTGACTCCTTGGTGACTAAGCACTTGTAGACTCATCTATATGAAAAGACAATAGATAAAATTTTATTGGGTATGGCATTATAGTCTTGCCACCTGCACACACTGGGTTAATATATCATCATCTATTTGTGAATTAACCAGTCTGGAAACTAATAAATCAGGAAGATCAGAATGAATCAGAATAAATCAAAAGTACTTTATCACTCACCTGATTGTCTGACTCAGGCTGTGAGTTGGAGGTGTTCTCAACTGAATTGTCCTCCACGTCCAGTGCTGATCCAGAGTCTGTGGTGGAGGCATCATCCAATTTGTCTGTGGTGGGCTTGTCTGGTGTTACCGCAGTGCTGTCCTCCTTTGAGTGGGTCTCAATAAAGCTGTTTAGGTCCAGTATGTTGGGGAAGGTCACTCTGAAAGATAAGGGGGTACGGTATGGAAATTTGGATATCAAGCAATATGTCTCAAGATGCTGGTATTGCAACTTAGAAGCATATAGGGTTTAGCAAATATTGTAGTATAACAAGAGGAATAGATGGAGATAACTGAAACTGTTTTAGTACCAAAATATTTTATGAGCAAACAGACTTTAACCCTTATAATCCGGATGACATAACCATCTCATCACGAAAAAATATGGCTTGAGGGGCAGGCGATGTGAATATGTCATCACGGGAAAATCTGGCTGTGGGCAATGGTGACACGAGCTTACTGTCGTGAGCATTTCGGGTGATGAGGAAACAAACCTCTTGGAGGGTGATTAGGCTCATTTAGTTTATAGAAAGGGGATTTTGCATTATTTCCACAGATAAATGAGTGTGGAATGTAGAGCCCATGAGCCATGACTGGAAGAGTGCCGACTACCGGAAGGATGTCATTTCCATTCTCAGGATCCTACAACTGGATGCTATAGCTGGCAGCATAGATTGTATAACAGAATATTTAATATTAAAAATAAATAAATAAATAAATAAATAAATAAATAAAATATATAAATAGATAAATAAATGAAACAAATAAAAAAAATGTACTTATTGTTATTATTCTTGCACTGAGTTATGGACTCCTGGAGAGATGACATGGAGTCTGTGCAAGGAAACTTGCAATCAAATGACAAATATAGACATTGCAAAATGGCAAAAAAAAAAAAAAGCTTGTCCCACTTCCCCCCCCCAAAAAAAAAAAATAACAACACTATCTTGTAACTGCAATGAGCATTTGTGTGTGCCTAGTCTACAAGCAGTGTACCCATTAGAGCAACCTCTCAAGTAAACCTAATGCCTTTATTTTGGGCTATGTGACTGCTGTGAAGCAACCTGATGCAATGGGTTACTATTGTCATATTCCAATAATACTAAATTGTGCTTTAACAGGCTCTGTCTTCACCCCTAAAATCTTATTTGCTCCCCAAATAGCATAAATGCTCTGGTAAAAATTACAGAAGGGAAAAAAAGAAAGAAAGAAAGAAAAAATCTATGCACTTACTTGTCATTCAGCTTGATTCTATGCAAGGTCTGGTAGTCAAAGTCGAAGCGCATGAGGTGTATGGTGAGCAGGTAGGGGAAGCGTGTGAATTTCAGCCCTTTGTGAGCATCACACAGAGAATCACATTTTGAGCATTTGTATTTATTGTTCCCTGTCAAAAGTTCTGGCTCCACGAAGGCCCTCAGGGCTTCCTCCTGTTTGGAGGAGGAGGAAATTGGGAGGAAAACATTAAGGAAAATAAAATATGGGTCTGCCTTCTTCAGCCATTCCATGGGTAAGTTTGTCCTTAAGGGGCTATGACCACTCAGATCTGCTTTAGTGAGGTGGCAATAACATGAAAATAATATGAATAGATCCAAAGAAGGCAAGAAGATATAATTAGCAGGGAAGAAACCTCAAAAGGAATGAGAGGAAAAAGAAGCAAGTCAGATAAAGATGATATGGAACAGAAGGCAAAGAAGTGAATGACTGTCACAAATTAGAATGTGAAATGCAGCTGCTAAAAATAAGAATTCTTGTTTACAAGATCATATTTTCCAACAATAAAACAACAGATAAAAAGGTTGAAAGACTAGGAACTGATCACTCACCACAGATTTATATGCAGAGCTGGAGCCAAAGGGTCTGATGGGGAGAGGAATGTCCAGGTATGTGTCCTCCCGGGCTCCCTCATTGTCGCACTCTAGGCACTTGACATAATCCTTC
>NC_061845.1:17798206-17800706 GCF_019202785.1 Penaeus chinensis
CAACTATGCACTTCTGTAGTTTTGTACTTCCAACATTAACGTTACAATAACAGCCCTTTCAACATTTATCATCCTCATTTGAAAGTGGTAAGTAAATGACCCAAGAAATACATTACTATAAACTTGAGCATCTATTTCTCTCTCAAACACACACACACACACACACACACACACACACACACACACACACACACACACACACACACACACACACACACACACACACACACACACACACACACACACACACAAAATTAACTTCTATTACTTTTTTGGAGTACTTCCTTTTCCTACTAAAGATGCTGATGTACAAATTTAAAACACCAGGAATGTCTAGTAGTACATCTTGTCAGCTCAAGTTATGCAAATAAGTAAAAGAAAAATCTAGCCAACAATCTTTACACACCAAAATCTCCAGATTTACAGTAATTTCCCCCAAAAAACAAATTATCTTCACACAGATTTCCCTTAAAGACCTAAACAAGTCCCAAGCAGTACCACAATTCATACAAACATCCTTTAACACTAGCATCACACTTTCAGTTGGAGGTCAGTTCAACCTGTTTCCTCACCATATTGCCTCAGCTATTCAAGACCTAGGACCACAGTGTGTTGACGAATGTGTGTGAACAATGACACATGCAGTAAAGCCAATTAGTTATTATACCTCTTATTACTAATCATGCACTGAATCAGTTTACTTTTAATAAGAATAATTTTCGTTTTTTTTAAAGTAAATAATTAACCCAGAGGCTGTTTTTTCACATGCATGAAATACTCGAAAGATTTGTATGTTACTTATCTTTGCTTTTAAAACAAACATGAAGTAAAAGTTAAATATCTACAATATTAGTCAAACAAGTTCAGATTAATGTCAATAGTTATGTAAGAGTAATATTATTTATTCAAAACATCAAAAATATCTAAAGCAAGCAGACATGACCTGTGAGTTACCAGGAACTAAGAGTATTAGACGAGACTGAAAAAGAACAGAAAGCAAACACAAAACTCAGCTGTCCGAGTTCTGAAACCTTCCAAAAACTTTTATATTAAACAAAATCTGAGGGAGTCTTCCAGCATTAAGTTCCTCTCATTCATGGTAATAAAATATAGCTGAATCCCTTCCATCCTAAAACTGCTCCACTACCTGTGCTCCCACCAGTCTCATGGAATTCATAAGGTATATCTTCCATATAAAGAGTAAACAGACACCTTTTACTTTAGAGAAATCAGTCAAGTTAAAAACCCCTTGTGTGTCTATGGCAGATCCCATCACTCGGTGTTCCTGGGTAGGAGATGCGTTTCAGAACCTGGACAACCACAATAAGCTGATAGCAACTACTGAGAGCAGCTGCCTCAACACACCTTCATCATAACTTTGAGCAACCGTAGACGGAGTGTTTCCAGGAACGGGTCCAGGGGGGTATCTGATGGTGTGCTGGAGACCCCCCTGAGAAAGCAAAACATTGGCCTGTTTTAGTAAAAGTCATCACCTCATACCAAAGGGTATGTTCTCTTACTGGAACATGACAATGTTCTTTATCCTATAAGGAGGTGTGAGGATATGGGTTGGCTGAAGGCATCCAGGTAAGATTTGGAAGCACAAAAGTTTCAAAGGAGATTCAATAGGGCATGGAAGAGACAGATATACTCCAAAATTTCTTAATATGGTAACTGCAAGGGCAGGTGTATTGAATACTGAACCAGGAACTAAAAGAAGGGATCAAGTTCCCAGCCTTAATGGGAAGGTAAATATCTCATTGTGATTCTGACCAATAAAATGAATAGTCAGCTATGTTAAGGTTATGACAAGAAGGTGTAGTAAAGCCAAGCCAATTGAGAGCAATCAAGAAAAGTAATGGATATGTTCCAATGCCACTTAAGATACTGGTACTAAGAGTTACTGTAAGTAATCTACTTAAAACTAAAACTGTGGATCTGCTGCATGATTAATAGGGAAAAAATGGTTATGGCACATTGTATGAAAAATCAGAACCACTAACCCAATGCTGCTGAGGATGGTATGTATGTACATGCCATGCCCACTGTGAGTTTAGTTTACTAATTGCCTTCACACATAGATGGCTCCACAAGTACTAAGTCATGAATGAGCCAATTACAATTAATACCTATCTCACCTGCTTACCCTTTACTTTGATTTGTGGAAAAAATTCTGGTATCTTGTATTGCTGTTACTAATATCAATAACACTTTAATAATTATAATGTCTACAAAAGGTATGTCTATTAACTGATTCCTTTGTGGCTAAGCACTTGTGGAGCCATCTATGTGCAGAGACATTTCACAAAACAACACTGCAGTGAACACTACATTTTCCCATTGATGGTTAGAAAAGTGACAACATTCAAGTAATTATAACCTCAGCAGTTCACATACAGCTGGTAAACACTACACAGATAAATATAAAAATGTGAATTTGCATAGCGCTTTATAATGAAGAGAAGAAACTACAACTACTGAATTCAGTACACAAGTAGTT
>NC_061845.1:17813206-17818206 GCF_019202785.1 Penaeus chinensis
CGGGGCCTCGCTGCCTCAGGGCTGCCGGAGCGGGACGGCACGACGGAACTTCGATGCCTCCGAAGTCTGTCGCGCTTTGCTCTTCTGAAGTTATACGCGCCCTCACTGCTCACGTATTCTCGGCTTTCTTTCTCCTCCTCCCCGGCTCCTACTCCTTCCACTGAATATATCCTCCCCTTTGCTCCTCGAAACACCGTTTCCTCGCTCGGTCACTCGCTCGCTCTTGTGTCCTCGCCACTCTCTCCTCAGCAGGAGGTTCTTACTTCACGTCGTTGGCCCCACCGAAAGCCCCGACGGCGAGCGAGACAGCTTCGCTTCGCACCTCTCACGCCCACACGCACACACAAGCTGAACCTCTGCTGCCACCACCAACACTGTCCCACCACGTGCTGATGCCCACTATGGTGACCCCTCCCTCTTCACGCCCCACAGCCTCGTGCCCCCACGCCCCCACGCCCCTCCCCCCCTCAGCCTGTGTTGGTATCAGGGCGAGCCGTGCCCCTTTCCCTCCCCTTCCCCTTCCTCCGCCCCCGCCCCGGCCGGCACCTCCATGCTGGCCCCCTGCCATCACACCACCGCGATCAGAAATAGCTTGTGCAGCGAACACTGAGTCTTCCCTCCGCTCCATTCCACGAGACTTCGCCACACTCACAAAACATGCATTCTTCCTTTTCTGTTTCTTCCTCTCTCTGTCCGTCCCCATTCCTCCCTCTCCTTTCTTCCCCATCCCTGTCTTTCTCACTCCTCCCTTCTATTTTCCCCAAGCCTCTCCATGCATCCCATATCCATCTCTTTTTTGTCATTTTTTCCTTTCTCCCTAACTCTCTCTTTCCGTCTCTCCTCTCTTCGCTACCTCCTTTTCCTCCCACCGGCCATCCCTCCTTTTGCTTTTCCCTATTCCTCCCTTCCCTCCCTTCGACCCTAAATGCTTCTCCCTCCCTCCTTCTACTCGTCTCCTTCACTCCGTCCCTCCCTCCAAACTCAAACTCCCTCCTCCTTTCTCTACTTGCTCCTGTCCCTCCTTCTCTCCTCTCTCAACCTCAGACTGTCCCCCTCCCTCCCTCCTACCTCCCTTCGGTCCTCTCTACTTCTCCCTCCGTCCCTTACTACTCCTCCCTCTACTTTTCCCCTTTTCCCCTCCCTTCCTCCTTCCTCTACCTCTCTTATTCCCTTTCCATGATCCTATACCTCCGTTCTTCCCTCCTTTCTCCCTCTACCTCCCCCTTTCCCTCCCTCCTTCCTCCTTTAACTCCCGCTTTCCCGTGTATATACGTCTGAGGGCGTGTCGGGGCGGGTTACTGGGCTGCGGGCGCGACGGGGCTCGGATGCGGGGCGAAGGTGGGCGGATTTGTAGAGGTGGTAAGGAGAGGGAGAAGACGAATATAGGAAGAAGAAGAGAGGAGGAAGGTGGAGAAGTAAAGAAGAAAGGAAAGAAACGGATTATTGTGATGAGGAAAGGAGAAGAAGAAGGGGGAAACGGAGATGTGAGAAGGATAGGAGAGAGAAAGAAACACGCACATGGGAGGAGGAAAAAAGAGAGACACGGTGAGGTAAGGAGGAAAAAAAGGAGGAAGACAGGAGAAACACGGAGTAGAGAGGCAGAAAGGAGAGGAAGAGAGTTGGGAAAGGAGAATGAGAGGAGAGAAGTAACTAAGGAAAGAAAACTGGAGAATGATAAGAGAAGAAGAATGTGGCACTGAAATAAGGAAAAGAGATAAAGGAAGGAGGAAGGAGATGTAGAAAGGAAATAATGAGCAAGAAAAGGGAAGACGCGTAGGATAATGAAAGAAGAAAAGAAAGGAAGAAAGAAAAGGTTGGAGGACGGGGGAGACAAGGATAGGAGGATAGGAAGGAAATAGTTAAGGACAGGTAAACAAAAAGGTGGAGAAGGGAGGAAATGAAATGAAATGGGAGGAGGGGCGAGGGAAAGGAAGGGAAAGGGAGAGCGGAGGGAAGGGGAGAGCGAGGGAAAGGCGTAGCTGTGGGCGTGATATGACGTAAGGGGAAAATGGCCCACGGACGTCACACGTAGAGAACTGAAGGAGGGGGGGAGGGGTAATGGGCACGCGTATGAGGAAGAAAACAGACAGAAGAGCGAAAAGAATAAAAAGTAAACCAGGAGACAAGGGAAAGGCAGGTGGAGAAGGGACATGAAAAAGAAAGGGTCAACGGGACAGATGAAAAAAAGAAGAGAGAAGAGAAGGGAGAGACAGGAAAGACGAGAGATAAACGGGAAAAGGACGGGCAGGTTAGGAGTTAGGAGGGAAAAGAGAGAGAGCAAAGAGAATGGATAGGAGATGGAAGAGATAACAGAGGGAGAAAGGAAGAGGCAGTGTCGTGAGAAAGGGAGAGTAAAAAGCGAGAGGGGGGTAAGGGAGGGAAAGAGAGGGAGAAGGAAGGAGAGGAGGAGCGAGCGAGAGAGAGAGAGCGAGAGCGAGAGAGGAGAGAGAGAGAGAGAGAGGAGAGAGATGGAGAGAGAGGAGAGAGAGAGGAGAAGAGAGAGAGAGGAGAAAGAGAGAGAGGAGAGAAAGAGATGGAGAGAGAGAAAGAGATGAGAGAGAAAGAGAGATGAGAAAGAGAGAGAGAGAGCGAGAAGAAAGAGAGACGGATTGAGAGAGAGAGAAAGAGAGTGAGAGATGATGGAGAGAGAGAGAGAGAGATGAGAGAGGAGAAAGATGAGAGGAGAGAGTGAGAGAGAGAGATGAGAGGAGATGAGAGAGAGAGAGAGAGAGAGAGAGGAAGAGAGAGAGAGAGAGAGAGAGAGAAAGAGTAAGAGGAGAGAGGAGAGACGGAGGAGAGAGAGAGAGAGAGGAGAGAGAGAGACGAGAGAGAGAGAAGAGAGAGATGAGGAGAAAGATGAAAAGAGATGAGAGAGAGAGAGAGAGAGAGAGAGGAGAGAGAGGGAGGAGAAAGAGAGAGAGAGAGAGAAAGAGAGAGAGAGAGAAGAGGAGAGAGAAGAGAGGATGAGATGAGAGAGATGGAGAGAGAAGCGAGAGATCGAGAGAGAGATCGGAGGGAGAGAGAGCGAAGAGGAGATGAGAGAGAAAGAGAAGAGGAGAGAGAGACAGAGAAAGAGAAGAGAGAGAAAGAGAGATTGATGAGAGAGGAGGAGAGAGAGAAGCGAGAGAGAGGAAAGAGAGAGAGAGAGAGAAGAAGAGAGATGAGAGATGAGAGACGAGAGAGAGATGAGAGAGAGAGAGAGAGAGAGATGAGAGAGAAGAGAGAGGAGAGAGAAGAGGGGAAAGAAAGAGAGAGAAGAGAAGAGAAAAAATGGGAGAGAGAGAAAAAAAGAGAGAGAGAAAGAGAAAGAGAGAGGAGAGATTGAGGAGAGAGAGAGGAGAGAGAGAGAGATGAGAGAGCGAGTGAAGAGTGAGAGAGCGTAAGGAAATTTTGAGACGAGTTGAGAGCTAGAGGAGAAAGAAAAAAAGAGAGAGAGAGAAGAGGAGAGAGATGTGACTTGAGAGCGGAGAGAAAGGATGAGACGGACGAGAGAGAGAGAGAGAGAGGAGAGACGAGAGAACGGGGATCGATGAGTAGCGGAGAGGGAAAGAGGTGGGAGAGGGAGACGAGGAGAGAGAGGAGAGATCGAGACGAGAGAAGAGAGAAAAGAAAGATGCGAGAGGACGAGAGAGAGAGAAGAGATGAGAAGAGAGAGGGAGGGAGAAGGGAAGTGAGGAGAACGAGAGAAGTGAGAGGAGGAGAGAGGAGAGAGACGAAGAGATGCTGCAGGAGAGAGGATGAGCAGAGAGGTGAGAGAGAGAGAAAGAGATGGAGAGGTTGGAGAGAGGATTATGAGTGGGAACCTGGCGAGAGGTCGATGATTGCGAGGAGAAAGGGAGAGGAGTGGAGAGAAAGGGGAAAGGGAGAATGGAGGGAAAAGAAGAGAAAGGGGATAGATGAAAGGGGAGGTCGGGAAAGAAAGAAAAAGAACGAAAGAAAGAAAAAGGGGAGTAAAGGAAGGGAGGAGGGCATAAGAAAAGAGAGGAAAAGAGTAAGGAAAGAAAGAAAGGGATTGGAAGAAGACGAGTGAGATGAGAGAGAGTAAGGAGAGAGACAGTAGGAGAAGGAGAGGAGAGAGATAAGGAGGACCGAGGAGAGGAGGAGGGAGAGAAGAGAGGAGCGAGGAGAGTTGAGAGAGAGTGAGAGAGGGAGGCGACATTGAGATTGATCGGTCTAGGGAGGAGGTTAACGAGGAGAGAGGGAGCGTGGAGGAGACAGGAGAGTGGTGATCTAGAGGAGGAGGAGAATGTGATCAAGTGAGACGAGGGGAGAGGAGAGGTATAGAGGTGGGGGAGAAGGGATGAGTCGAAACTGATATTTAAGATAGAGATGACAGGATCTACGCGAGTCATAGAGAGAGAAGAAAAAAGATGGAGGAAAAGAGAAAAAATAGGCCGACCGAACGGGGAGGAAATGTGGAAGGGTGGAGAAAAAGGAATAGGAAGGAAAGAGTGGAGGGGGGTGGGGGGGTGTGAGAGGAGAGTAGGGAGGGACACCAGGCGCTTCCATTTCGCCGCAAACATGTCTAAACATCGGGCACAGACGTGGGCAAGTGGGCACCTCTCTCCACCCACGCAAGCATCTGTAAGCACAAAGCAGAGGCAGCCTGCCCACTCCACCCCCCCACTCAGTCCCATCGCCCCGCTGACAGTCCGCCCGTCCGTGTGGGGCGAAGGAGGGACCATGAGCGGTGGTAACATGTACGCGATCACGGCACCTCTAAAATCATTTTAATGCGACACGCAGCACAAGTAAAATACAACAAAAAAAAAGACACATCGACTAAAAAAGCGACGATCAGTAACCCTCCCACACAAGCACACATCCTAACTGATCCAACGTTATGGTCGTATAGTAAAATTGCGTACGCAGGATATATGAATTACCCCAAGCGGTGAAAGGGAGAAGATGGGAAGGAAGGTGGAGGAGAAGGGAGGGAAGGAAATAGAGGGGAAGGAGGAGGGTGTTTTGAAGTGAAACGTTGATAGGGGGAAGAAAGG
>NC_061845.1:17830706-17835706 GCF_019202785.1 Penaeus chinensis
TGTAGCACCAACAGGTGCAGAGGTTATGCAAATCTATGCTTATGTGGCTAATTCCAGGAAAACAAATCTTTACCATGTTTTTTTCTGGCAAGATAGTGCTTTCAGACTTCCTCACGGTTAATTTGTCATCAGATAAGGAATCAGTTCAAGCTATATTTTATAGAATTTATGATGCAGGAGGTTTATTTGCTGTTGCTGAAATGAGATGCAATGAGACCATGACAATGCCTGATCTGATCCTATGCCTATTCCTGAAACTTTCACTAAACTGTCAATATGAAGCCTATCATCTTATATATAATCTATAGTCCCTACTGCACTACAGAATGATTCTATAACATTTTTCTCACATTTCTATTTGCAATGATACCTTTACATCTAAACCTGTAGAGCATGAATAATGGCACTGAGCATTGTCTTCACAATTACTAGCATTACATTATATCCTTTGAATCAAGAGACTATCAAATAGTTTTTCAAAGGGGTCTTGAGCTAGCGTTCTATTCTAAGAATCATTTCATTTTACTGCACCAATCTTACCTCTGTATAATGGCATCATCCTGTAGTGGATGACACCAAACTATTTATTGCATAATGCTTATGTAACACCCTCCTCCTAACACCAGACATCTGCTGCCTTAATCACTAAATGTTAGGGACTTACACAATAGATATTCACTTCTCAAATACTTGATCCCTCTTCACATGTATGGACAATGAGAAGCATGTCTTAGTTCAGACTATAATGTAATGAGCACAACAGCACTCTGAATACTAAAAGGTTCAGCTGAGGTTATATATCTTGAATGCAATCACATTGAATTACATCATTCAACTATCTTCCCATTTGTAAATAAATTTATTAGTAAAACAATTAATAGAAAAGCAGAGAACGTTCGTGATACACCAATAGCAGAATAAAATATGAAAGCAATCCCAACACAGAGTAAAAATTCCAGAAACCCGCAATAGAGAAAAACTGGTGATCTTGAAATTATCCTTCTATATATTTTAATCGTCACCTCAGCAGACTTCTATATACCTTGAGATTTAAAGGAACCGGAGGATTGGACAGACTAGAGGGGCCAAAATCCGAGGCCGCCTCCAAGCACACCCACACAGCCGCTTCCTCGTGCAAAATTTTCCGACCAAAATAAAGATATAAATAAAATCTCCCAGGTCTGGATGTCTGCTCTGAAACTTAGCCTCGAAACAGAACTCCTTTTAAAATAACCACTCAGAGCACCCCACACTCGCACCCAGCCTCACTGACGGAAGGATTAACCCCTCCTATTTCCATTCTGATTAATAAAACTAGCCATGCTTTTTACCTCTCGGCGGAAAATCTAATAATAAACCGAAGGAGGAGTCAGCGCATTCCCTCGACTCATCACAACATCCCAAAACAGAGCAGGTTCCTATAATATTTCCCCGTCTTTGGGGGGGACTTCGGTTCCGGGTTCTCGAGTCTTTTTTGAAGGAGTTCTAGGGGTTGTTTTTGCTTTGGGGAACTCGGAACTTTATAATCTTATTTTGTTTGGGTGTAGGGACTGCTATTGCATTAATTCATGGTGTGCCCTCCGTTTAATATGTCTATGAATTATAGAGCTTACGCACAGAAATGCCAAAAACCAAGTTTTTATTAAATAACTTATTATTATCCTTCACTTTTAATTGCACATATGGCAAACTCTAGTTTAAATGAGATATGAGTAATGTTTTAAATGACTTTATGATTGCTCTTCCGCATCAAGACAGAGTGCTGTCATCTGTTGTCAAGAAAAGCAACTAAGACCAAAATCAGCTGATACTCTGGCTCAATTTCTTACTTTTTCATTAAGAAATTAAATTTCGACATGACACTATATGAATATCAACAGGAAAAATATGAATTTCAGATTAGAAATGGGAATGATACTGTAAACAACTTCCTTTACCATATGGCAACTTTTCTCTCAAAGACACGTATCAAGTGAAGCCGTTTATATATTTATACCTGATTGTATGTATTTTCGTAATAAATATCTGTTAATAAACGTACTGTTCATTATCTTGCAAGCTGAAAGGCACCTAAAGTGTTCATAATAGAGATTTCGCGCCTTTGCAAAATCCAGCACTTTCGAAGTTAAGGTTGCGTCATTTTGTGAAAAAATAACTAAACTTCACCTATCAAAATCTCATTGTTTAATAGATATATACATAAAATTTAGTATTTGTATGAACATATATTCGTATAAGCTGGTAAAATGCGAACTGAAAGGCAGTATTTCACAATGTTTAGAAATGTATTTACTATAGCTATTGCAATTTACAAGAAAATAAATTCCTTTGCAGATCACGTTCTATAACACGGTGACCAAATGAAATATAGATTATTCATAATACCATGGCACAGATATATACCATAAATGTTCATTCGACGATGGCTGAATGAGTAAAGAAAATGATATGAGGGCACCGGTTTGTTAGGGCAAACTCTTCTATTTTTCAAACAAGGTTACAATATTGATACTACTATCACTGTTGTTATTGTTGCTATTAGAAATATCATTATCTTCCCGATTACTCGTCATTTTTTTATTTATGATTATCATTATCAGGTTGTCATCATCATTATCATTATTCTTAGTGTGATTATTATTGGTACTATCATCATCATGATTATGATTATTATTGTTATTATCATCATCACCATTAGGATAATCGTTATAACTATAAGCTGTTGATAAAGAGGTTGTTGTTTGCTTTTGTGTTGTTGCTTGTGTAATTGTTATTATTATAATTGTTATTGCCATTATCATTAGTATCATTATTATTAATAACAATAATAATGATAATAATAATATCGACATTGTTATTATTATTGTTATTATTATTATTATTATTATTATTATTATTATTATTATTATTATTATTATCATTATTATTATTACTATCACTACTACTACTACCCCTACTGTTGTTGTTATTATTATTATTATTATTATTATCATTATTATTATCATCATTATTACTACTACCCCTACTGTTGTTGTTATTATTAGTAGTAGTAGTATTTTTATTACTATTATTATTATTGTTATTATTAATGATAATAATGACAATGATGATAATATAATAATGGCTATTATTATCCTTATAATTATCCTTATTGTGATTATTACTATTAATGTTGTTATTATTATTATCATTATTATTATTGTCATTATTGTTATTACTATTATTATTGTTATTATTATTATTATCATTATTATTATTATCATTATCATTATTATTATTGTTATTATCATTATTATTATTTTTACTATTATCATTATCATGATTATTATTGCCATTATCATTATTATTATTATCATTATTATTACTATTGCTGTTGTTATTATTATTATTATTGTTATCATTATCATTATTGTTATTGTTATTATCATTATCATTAATATTTTCATTATTACTTTTGATTATTATTATTATTATTGTGATTATTATTATCATAATCATTATCACTATTATTATCCTTTCCATTATCATCATCATTATTATTATTTTTGTTATTATTATTATCATTATTATTATCATTATTATCATTATTATTAATATTATTATTATTATTATCATCATCATTATTGTTACCATTATCGTTATTGGTATTGTCATTATCCTCATTATTTTTATTATCATTATTATTATTGTTATTGTTATTATCATTCTTATTATTATTATTATTATTACTATTACTATTATTATCACTATTATCATTATCATCATCGCTATTATTGTTATTATTACTATTGATATAGTTACTATTATTATTAGTTTTACTATTGTTATCATTATAAACATCGTTACCATTATCTCTGTTATTGTCATTACCGTTATTGGTACTGTTATTATTGTCATTATTATTATTTGTATCATTATTATTATCATTATTATCATTATCACTGTTATTATTTTTTATTATTATTATTTATATTATTACTGTTGTTATTATTATCATTATTATTATTATTATCATTAATAACAAGATGATGACGATAGCAACAATACTCTAACCATAGATCAGGATTTTGCGTTCCCCTGATTACTATTCAGCCGCCACGAGGACCAGCAAGGCGACTCTCGGCAGATACAGCAACGGGGATAAACTGCGTCTCCAGGATAGAGTTAAGCAAGATAGACAGGAAATATGCGATGATGGACATTTAGTCAATTTAAAAATGGAATACTTCTGATAGTATATGGGCATAAGATTTGCTGTTAACATTCCCGAATTTTCCTAACTGAAAATCCATGGGAACTTGGGTCACCTACTTATTATGGCATTAATTCAAATAGAAGTGTTGTAGTTTACGCCAAATTACTTGGGAAAGCCCCCCCCCAGAAATGCGGAAATTCCTCACGAGAAGAGCTTCTCCAAAATGAAAGGAGAAAGCTTGTGCATTGCTAAAAAACTCTCGTTGGGTCCCCATGGCTGGTTGCCTCTCGTCTTCAGTGCTTTGATCCCTCTCTTTATACACCTAACCCCTTGAAATATTCTGGAATCACCGCTGATTCCTGATTGTAATAACAAATACTAGAACATAAAAAAACAATCGTTCTCCCCACAAGCGAGGTAGAGAAATGTAAGAGACAAACATCCTGGATAATGGAATATGGTACGAACTGTAAATGTGTGTGTGTGTGTGCTTCGTTTGAGAACCGGAAACAGGATGAAGTTTCCACAAGCAAGTTGCCCATTTTGGATATTATGAACAGCCAGCCACTTAACTACTACTGCTATACTATACCTTCTAAAAAGGATAATGATAATGAAATAAAAGTAATAACACATAATAATGACATTAACAATACTATTAATGACAGAGATGATAATGATAATATTAACGATAAAATAAAACATATATAAAGGTAATGAAGATTGATGATGACAGTGATAATGACAATAATAATAATAATAATAATAATAACAATAATAGTTATGATAATACTGCTAATAATAC
>NC_061845.1:17840706-17850706 GCF_019202785.1 Penaeus chinensis
TTACTATCATAATTGTTCTAATAATTATTATCATTACCATTATTACTGTCAGTGTTATTATTGTTGTTGTTGTCATTACTATTATTTTCATTATTATCGTAGTCATCGTCAGCACCTGCATCACTATCATTATTGTTATTGCATAATTTTACTGTTACTATTATTACAGCTAATACTTTCATTATCATCATCATCACATATTATTTTCATTTACTGTGCTAAAGTATAATTTCGTAACAATAATTATGTTGTCTAGCTATAGTATATGTCGGAATGTCTGATGAATTAAAATCATGATAAGCAAGCGACCCTCTCTTCCAGACAGATAACGGAACATGATGATGAAATTAAAAAAAAAAAGCTTCATACACATAAAGGCATGTTGGAAAACGCGGCTAAAATATCAAGTGTTGGTACCAACCACATGGCGGCAGCGACCACAACAACCTTGTCTTGGTGGAAACCTTGAGGTAAAATGACGTATCCCGCTTCTGTCGCCATGTGACCCAGCCAGACGGTTCCTCTGCTTTCCTTGCTTTTGAACTTTCTCGATAAGATTTCTGTGTAGGTTTTAAGTACGAGTGAGACTGAAGCTATCGATAGGGGTTTATAAGGATGAAAGGGTAGCGCGTATCGGAATACAAGTAGCTGATAGTTTTAGTTTTAGTCCATATTTATATATTTCTCGATTCGCACCTTATTTATACTTATTGGCAGAGGTTATAGTAAGGATCCCATCATTCTGAAGGATGAATTATAAGTTATAATTGATATGACATACAGCTTACCATGATATGCCAACTTTAAAAGGGTCACCTGTTACACAGCCTATTATTTTTTTACCTACATTATCCAAATTGGGCTTCTACAGTTTTTCATCGCTTAGGGGTCAGCCATGCCTAAATCCGGCCCCTCCCATGGTTCTTTACATAGGCCTATGCTTACTGACAGAACATTTCAGGTCTGTGAATCTTGAAGTGCACTTTATCTATGGAAAATACAGTTCAGCTAAGAAAATCTGTCAGAAAAATTCCTATTCAATTAACTTTGATTTATGGACCAATGATTAGATCGAATTAAATGCCAGGATACTGCACGAAATTTTTGACGCAGTTACACGTAAGGTATATGAAATATGAACGTACACACTCATAAAAGGTTACGCTGTCAGCGATAGAGTAAGAGCTTGATACAAAGTCCAAATGTGATGTAGTAATTAAATAGGGGAAAGATTATAAAAAAAAGAAGAAAAAAAGTCACCAGCTCATTCAGAAACAAGTTTTTCTTTTAATTAGGACTAATGTGTTTTTATATTTTTTTTACATTGCAACATTCCCCGAAGTGCAATCATAATTCAACAGGAAAAAAATATTGGAATTAAAACAAATCCAGGAACTCTGAAGTTTACACCTGCAAGAGGTTGATTACACGTCAGACCTTGCGTCATTACATGGGAAGAAAATAATCGTTTTATGCGCAACTGATATATCGTGGAACGCATTCCGTGTTCATGTGTTTAAAGTTACTTTTTATTTGTAGGATTATGTAACTCGATGAGAGAGATTTTGTTATCTAATTCTGCAATGAAATTTCTAAATGACGTTTATTAAGTTCTTATGATTTACATAATTGTTGTGTAATGTAGGTATTATTCTGCCTTATTTGTTCTTATTTGTTTCTCGGTTTTGTTCGTTGAATTCGCATTTCGTGTAAAAAGGAGAGAAAGTATGAAAAAATAGATTTAAAGAGAAGTTGATTATGGCAGTAATAAATAATCATAATAATGCAATAAAGGTAATAATGCTGATGATTGTGATTCTAACAATAAAAGAAATAGGTTAAAGGTTTCACTGATTATCATAATAGTAAACAGTAATCAAAATATTACATTTCAAATCATTGCTTATCGATCTCTAGGAAGTTTGAATCATCATCAGTCGAGCGTCATGCATTCCAAATCATTATCTATCGGCATTCCAAATCATTATCTCTCGGCATTCCAAATCATTATCAATCAATCGCCATGCATTCCAAATCATCATCTATCTGCATTCCAAATTATTATCTATTGATCGTCATGCATTCCCAATCATTATCTACCGATCGTCATGCATTCCAAATCATTATCTATTGATCGCCATGCATTTCAAATCATTATCTATCGATCGCCAAGCATTGTAAATCATTATCTATCAGTGACTAATGGCCATGCCTCGTCACGCGTCGGCCGCTGCGCAGCCTGGACCCGCTCTCCTATGGCCACGAGAGAGCTCTCCGCCTCTCAAGGGCAGCGCATGCTCGGTCTCTTTACTGACATTTGTATAGTAGGCTATGACATTTGTTCGTCAGGAAGTGCTTCGTGAATAAATTGTACGGTTTCAAATGTCAGGAAGAGGCAGGTGGTTATAGTCGCCAGTGTCAATGGTCGCGGAAGCTGTAGTACAAGGAACGGGAGGGAGAAGCAGATAATGATGATGAAGAGGATAAAGAAGACGAAGTTGATGATCGTGATGAAGATGTTAATGACGATGAAGTAAATGATGGTGATTACGATAATGCAAATAATGTAGAGGGAATAGGAAAGGAAGAAAAGGGAAGAAAGGGAAAGAGGAAGAAGGAAAACTGGATAAGAAATTGATGGTGATGATGCAGAAGAAAAGAAGGAAAGAAAAGCTATGTATATGGTCAGTCTCGTTTTTTCAGATCGTGTCCCATTCCATCATTTGTCTGTGTCGCATAATTGTCTCAGGACCGGTGAGATGGTAATTATCCTAACATAAGTTTACAAGCTCAAACGTCTGGCATGATTCTAGGGAATATTCAGACCTGTAGTAACACATGCATCATCACCTATGTTTCTGAATGAGCCAAAATGGGTCACATGATTACAGTAATCTTAGCCGTATTGTCATGTGATGAAAGTCTTTTCTGGTTTCCAGCGTTTCCTCAGCCTCATGAAAGTTCTAAAAGGATTCCTGCATTCAGTCATTTTGATGTGGTGAGCAAAGTTAAACTAGTCCTCAAAAAAATATTCAAACCAGTGACGGAATATAGGGTGTTGAACTAAAGTAGAAGGAAGTAATTATGTACATAAGATACATTTAAGGGCCTGTCATAAAATTCATACGTTACAATAGCTTCTTATAACAGAATCCTTTTCTGATACCACAAGGGCTTCAGTGAGAATTGCTTCATATAAGATTTTTTATGTTGCTTTTCTACCGCATCTAATGTTACTTTGTATTGTAATCATTATTACAATACTTTGATCTATTTCTTCATGTGAATATATCTTCTGTTCCAGGGATGGTCATAACTAACATTCATAAAACAGACAACTTAAAGGCTCACAGGAGGGGGAAACAGGAAAACAACTGTAAATTTTGTGACTTTATTTGTGCCATACTAGACGAGCGGCGGCGTGGCCGGGCGGCTCGAGGGGGCCAAGGGCGTGGCAGACACTCAACCGCCGCCCTCTTTCCTCCCTCGGCAACCCACCCGCACGCCCACGCAAGCAAGGAACTCGTGTGGGCGGAGGAGGCTGGCTCGCTGGACCGCCTGGTTATGACTAAAGCTCTGCGGGCGGCGAGCCGATGGCGCCGCTTCGTCGAACACGCGCCGATGGGGGAGCCGATGGAGTGATGGTAACGTTTAATCATTTGTATAAAAGCTATATAATTCTACATTTTTTAAATTATTATTTTCATAGATTAAAGCACATATTGGGGGAGAAAGGGAGGAAAGAGGGAGAAGAGACAGAGAAACAGAAAAAGAGCACTGCTGCGCTGCTGTCAGTGGAAGCATTCACACCTCCGCCTGCTGGAGTCAAGAGAGAGGGGAGGGGCCGCCCTCCCCCCGCGCGAGGAGTTTCGGGATCGAGTCCTTGGGGTCCTACGGCAGAGAGAGGGGGGTGCCCCCGCCCGCAAGGTGCAGGGAAGGTCAAGGGCGCGACATGACCATTAGGATATGTTATGGGCGTGATCTGGCGTGAAAGGTGCGGCGTCCGTCACTAGCGCGGGGGCGGGGGCAGGGCGGGGGAGAGGGCAGGGCGAACGGGAGGGCGGCGGGGCGCTGGTCCCAAGTCGTAGTGTTGATCAGGAAGAGATGACGTGCACTTGCCGTAACGAATAACATTGCAACTTTTAGTTTAATGAATGAGCAACGATCGCCGTGAATTGCGTTCCGGCCGACGGAGGTGAGCAGCCGCGGGCGGTGAGTTAAGCGGTGTCCTGCTCGGCGTCCTCCTCGTAGTCGCCGAGGTCCTCCTCGTCGTCCACGGAGGCCTCCTGGTACTGCTGGTACTCGGATACCAGGTCGTTCATGTTGGACTCGGCCTCCGTGAACTCCATCTCGTCCATGCCTTCGCCCGTGTACCAATGGAGGAAAGCCTTGCGCTTGTACATAGCCGTGAACTGCTCCGAGATGCGCTTGAACAGCTCCTGGATGGCGGTCGAGTTGCCGATGAAGGTGGACGCCATCTTGATGCCTCGCGGCGGGATGTCGCACACGGCTGTCTTCACGTTGTTGGGGATCCATTCCACGAAGTATGACGAGTTCTTGCTCTGGATGTTGTACATCTGCTCGTCCACCTCCTTCATGGACATCTTGCCTCGGAACACGGCGGCCACGGTCAGGTAGCGGCCGTGGCGCGGGTCGCAGGCGGCCATCATGTTCTTGGCGTCGAACATCTGCTGTGTGAGCTCGGGCACGGTGAGGGCGCGGTACTGCTGCGAGCCGCGGGCGGTGAGCGGAGCGAAGCCGGGCATGAAGAAGTGCAAGCGAGGGAACGGTACCATGTTCACGGCCAGTTTCCTGAGGTCGGCGTTCAGTTGGCCAGGGAAGCGCAGGCAGGTGGTCACGCCCGACATAGTGAGCGACACCAGGTGGTTCAGATCTCCGTAGGTTGGGTTCATGAGCTTGAGGGTTCGGAAGCAGATGTCGTAGAGAGCCTCGTTGTCGATGCAGTAGGTCTGGTCGGTGTTCTCGACCAGCTGGTGGATGGAGAGGGTCGCGTTGTACGGCTCAACCACGGTGTCGGAGACCTGGCGGGAACAAGGGCGTTATAGACGGTAGGCAAGGGGGGGCGAGTTCGATAAAGGGTCTCAGGTGTACAAGATAAGCCTTCTTCATTTATTTCCAACATAAAACATCAGAATTAGCATAGTAAATCTGGTCAGCATGGCACCAAATCACAATACGTCTCCAGAAAGACTCACATAATCAGTCTAAACGAGCACTCATCCTTACCTTAGGTGAAGGAACGACGGAGAAAGTGTTCATGATCCTGTCGGGAAACTCCTCGCGGATCTTGGAGACGAGGAGCGTGCCCATGCCGGAGCCTGTGCCGCCGCCCAGGGAGTGTGTCAGCTGGAAGCCTTGCAGGCAGTCGCAGTTCTCGGCCTCCTTCCTCACCACGTCGAGCACGGAGTCCACGAGTTCGGCGCCCTCAGTGTAGTGTCCCTTGGCCCAGTTGTTGCCTGCGCCGCTCTGACCTGGGTTGGGCAGGTGGTAGAGGGTGGCGGAGAGGGGAAAGAAGGAGGAGAGGGAACAAAGGGGAGTAGAGTTAGTTGATCCGTCACTTTGGCTTTTAATCAAGTGGGCAAAGGACTCATGGTTGCATGAAGATTTTTTCATATTGACAAAGTAAGAATTGACTGATTTAGAATCTCAGTAGAAATACTAAATGCTGGAAAGTAACACTGACTATCTAAACAGCTGCTTATATTTTCCTCTAATTAACTAAAACTTAGACATATACGAACCATAACATCTCAACAAGAGATTTTACCAAAATATAAAACAAGAAATGTGGATGAAAGGGGGACATAAAAGGAATTATGGTTGTTAGTGTGGCATGCATAATGTCACAAGCGGTCAAGAAGCTGTGTGTGCGTGTGGATATGTGTACATATGCATGTTTGTGTTTGTGTGTGTATATATCGTGTTTATATAAAGGATGCTCAGTAACGCCTTCTCATGCAACATTCAACATTCATCATCTGCATAGAGAATCAAGAGCGGCATTCAGCTCGGCGCGGTTCTGCTTGCTTGCTTGCTTGCTTGCCATGCACTAATAGTCTAATCATACATTCTAACACCGGCGGTCGCTAGAACAAGAAGCCAAGAGGCTAGATATAGTGCTCATGTGATGTCATGCGGCGCTCGAGGACACGCTGGCGAGGGAACAAGAAGTCACTAGTTCGTTCCGTTTTCTTTGGTTTAGTTTCCCTTTGTTAATCACCGATTCGGTTAATTTACACACACACACACACACACACACACACACACACACACACACACACACACACACACACACACACACACACACACACATATATATGTATACATATATATATATATATATATATATATATATATATATAAACACCCCTCACACACACACATATATATACACATACATACATATATATATATATATATATATATATATATATATATATACATACACACACACACACACACACACACACACACACACACACACACATATATATATATATATATATATATATATATATATATATATATATAAACACACACACATTTTATATATATTTATATATATATATACACACATACATACATATGTATACATATACATACATATGTATATATATATGTATACACATAAATACATACAAACATACATACATACATGTATAAACAGATATACATATATTACATATCTACACGCATGAATCCATATATACATCCATACACACGCACAGACACACACTACTAGTCATACACACAGACATACAACCAGACAAATACACCCACATCGCAACCGGCTCCCGTCCACCAGAAGCAAGACGTCCCGCTCGGCGGCCCCGAGCGGACGGCGGAGGTGACCCACACGTGAGAGATCAGCAGGGAACCGGTCGCGCAAGAGCAACAGGAAAGGCGGAATCGACGTGGAAAGAAGTCGTGCTGCTTTGCCTGGTGCTTCCCCGACACGCGCATACTTGACACTCGCTGGTATGGGGGGGGGGGGGGGGACACACGCGCGCATGCTTTGCTTAAGAACACGGCGATGCATTAAAAGAAAGGAGGAGAGATAGAACGAAAAACTCTCACGTTTCTCTTGAGTTTTTTTTATTTTTCTGTTTAGTAAACGTTTCAGCAAAGGGTTCGGGAAAGTTTCCGTTATTTGCTCTGCTTATGTCTAGCGACTGGAAGTTCTACTGCGTCGGGTTAGAAAGTCTTGTTGTCCCGCTCGCTGAGGACCGTCCTGCAAGACGACTTTTATCAAAAGGACTTTTTGGTTATCTGCTGATGGAGGGTTGCACAGGCGTGTGGGAGAGGTGTGGGTGCGAAGGAGGGTTGGTTTGTGTTGGAAGAAGAGATCGACTGAGAGCTACTGACCAAAGACGATGTGTTCTGGTTTAAAGAGTGGTCCGAGGGGCCCGCTGCGAACAGCGTCCATGGTGCCCGGCTCCAGGTCGACCAGCACAGCTCGCGGAACGTACTTGGCCTTGTTGCCCTCGCTGTTAACAAGCAATAAACATCCCAGCCGTTAGTGCAAGTTTCGCTAAGGGGTGTTGCTGCAACTCGTCGTGAGAGAAACGCGGAGGCTCTCCGTTGTTGCTGCAACACTGGCGCCTGCCGTGCATTGCCACCGCAACACAACAGTGGACAGTCCGGGCCAGACACGTGCCAATGGAGGAACCGGCAAGAACGCGCGTCGCCGAAACAACTCGAAGACTAAAACACTGACGAAGCAACTATTGACTGACAAAAGGCCATGCAAGTGGAACTAGCGGTGCTGCTGCAGCTGCTGCTACGGCCTTCCTCTATAGTGCCACGCTACACAACCGGATCCCGGACTGTCCACGTCGTAGCCCGTGTTGGCGACAGGAACGCACGCCACGCACGCGCACCCTCCTCCTCGGTCCATTCTGACGCCCTTCGTCCCATGAACCTCCGCCCCAGAATCCGCTTAAGAACTCGCAGGGCGTCAGAATGCAGCGCAGGAGGAGGGCGAGCGTCAAAGCTTTAGTTGAACTGTTTTAATGCAGCCGAATGAGGGATTAGAGTGGGTTATGGCGGTTGCGGCTGGCCCGACAGCAGAGGGCCGAGGCTCCATCCCTGTGGCTCGACCTGTTAGTGTGACTCCCATGACACCTGTTCAGGGGGGCGTGTGAGGTTTAGTGCTATTAGTGAAAATAGAGGCCGGAGAGGGGGAGGGGGACAGGGCAAGTGCCTGGGCGCGCTGGTAGGCATAGGCCCCATCAGCAGCCCCGCCGCCCCATCCCGTCGCCCGCCCGCTCGACGTACCGAAGACGAAATGGCTGGGCTTGAAGAGTTCCCCGAGAGTGCCTGCCTTCACCGAGTCCATCGTCCCGGGCTCGAGGTCCACCAGGATGGCTCGGGGGACGTATTTGCCCGGGGCGCCCTCGCTGCGCACAGGCGGGGTGGGGGGAAATAGTGGGTCAGGCGGCTAACTTAGACTACTCTTTCTAGCACAAATGGGACTCTGACTTCTACTGTATTCATTCTAACACACATAGGATTTGCCTCACTCGCACAGACTGGACTCATTTTGTACCCTAGCTTACGTGATGTTCTAGGCTATCCTTTAATCCTTCCAAATCATGTGGGATTTTCGGCATTCTAACCTATCTACTCATTTCGATTCTTTTATATTATGACGCACCCCACGCCAACTTGTTAAAAGTGGAATTCTGCCTGAAACTCATTCTGCTTCTCATATCCTCATACCTCACAAGCCATCCTCGCGAAAACTGATTTCTGCCTGGCTCAAGTTACTTCACAGAACACAAGACTACATTGCACGAGCGTAAACCGACCTTACAACTATCACAAACTTCATACTGCTTTCATACAAGGAACTTCTAGTATCTTATTCTCTCTTCCAAGCTAAGAATAACCGGTTTACTTTACATTACCCACGGATTGGTTGATAATGAATAGGTATCATATTTTAACATAATTGATCGTGATAAACCGATCTCTTTAATACACACTATCAAACACTCCAATACTGTGCAGAATAATATGATTAGAACTCAAAGAAAATCACTTTACTGCCAACAAATATTAGAAATGTATCTTGATTCAACGGTTTACTTTGCAATGTTTAAAATAATAGGAAAAAGTTCTGATTTCAAATAACAAATGCATTGCAAAGGATAGCTGGCAATGCACTTCTTTAATTATTAACCAAATTTGTACATCAAAAGATAATAAACATGGCTCAAAACAAAACTCAAAAAGTGAAGAAAAATTTTAAACAATGAACTTAAGCAAGTAAATGAATATACATAAAATAATAAAGTAATGGAGGAGGCGCAGGAGGAGGCCGGGTCTCCTCTCCTCGAGTCCCCAGGATCCCCCGACGGCGCCTCACCTGTAGTAAACATTGATCCTTTCGAGCTGCAGATCCCGGACGTCCTGAGGAACATTTTCTCGTAGGGTCCCAGCCGCCGTCAGCCCGTGCTCGTCACTAATGATCTCCCAGAACTGTTGGAAGAGGGGTACTGGTTAAAAATGCTGCTTGTAAATCAAACATGGTGTTACGTTTTTGTGCCAATGGATTTAAGCAACTCCAGTTGCCATACAACGATTAAATTGATGATAGCACCATTGTTTTTGATACCAGATTACCGTGTCAGTGGTGACTTTTTATATTGATAAATGAATAATATCATATTAAAAGCGATAGCTATAACGAAAGGCAACAAAACATAAAGTATCATTATCTAAGTCATAATAATTTTTTAAGGCAATAACATCGAAAACATCACTACATCATCATTATGATCACCACATTATTATCGTCATCATCATCGACATGAAGCTTCAGCGAGACTAGAATAACTGTAGGCTCGACCCCCCTCATTCCCCCGAGGCGAGAGGGAGGGGGTCGAAGAAGGGTGGTGGAAGGGGTGGGGTGGGGGGTGGGGGGGCGAATTACCAGCCGTGAAGACTTAACAGGAAATCTTTGAGTCACTGGCTC
>NC_061845.1:17855706-17860706 GCF_019202785.1 Penaeus chinensis
CTCTCTCCCTCTCTCTCTTTCTCTCTCTCTCTCTCCATCAACTGCATCAGTATTGGACAATAGCCTCTTGAAACACCTGCAGGCAGCGACACAGGGCCAGCAGGGTAAAGGAAAAGGAGGGGAGGAGGGGAGGAAAGGGAGGGGGGAGGAGTATTTAAGGGTTTGGTTGCAATGGGTCCCTGAATGCATGATGGAAAATCACGCAGACAAAAGGAATATTCATCAGTTTCACTTGACAGTACGATTGATTTTACATAATTAGATTTATTCTTATAACAAAAACTTTTTTTAAAGAGGTGGTTTAGTATGGTGAGAAACGTGAAAATGAGACGGTAAGAAAAATAGAAAGAGACTGAAAGTCGGGAAAGAGAGAGGAGGAAGAGAAGAGAGGAGGGAAATGAATCTCGAGAAACAACATTGCAGGAACCAATACTATCCAAAGATTCCTACCCCCCCTCTCTCTCTCTTCCTCCCCCTCTCTCTCTTCCTCCCCCTCTCTCTCTTTCTTCCCCTCTCTCTCCCACCCTTACCCCTCCCTCCACCCTCTCTCTAGTTTAATACCATAATACATAAGAATAGGGAAATAAAGCATTATAAAACAGCACCACCAATAATCTCGAACGCAAGCATGAACTGAACACCAAGGACAAAGGACTTATACGCTTAAGGTTGGGGATGAGGTGGACGGTCTACAGAGATGGATAAAAGTTACAACATTAGTTCACCTCGGTTGAAATATGCATGAAACTGCTGAAACAATCATGCACACGCCCCGAAGAAGACATACAACCTCTGTGTTTTTTCGAGGGGTCGGGGGGATATATTTTTTCGATTTTTTATTTTTTCTGGCGTTTTAAGTTTCTAATTAGAAACACAAATGCTCAGGTTACGACCACGTGTTTTAGTGGCTTCTTCCGGCACCGTACCGGTACTGCTTCTGCTTGCTTCGCATCCTTACTCTTACACGATTTCCAAAGCTCTATCCCTCCAGTCCTTTCATTTCTGCTGAAAATCTGACTGCTCAAACCCCTTCTCTACACTCATTCCTCCAACCTCCCCCACCCCCCTCTCAGACGGAGGGGATGACGTCATCACGACGGTACGCCGCAGTGTTGCCACATCCCTCAGGCAGAGACGATTCCTGCCACGGGGAAGGCGGAGGCGTAGAAAGAGAGGGGGGGCGGGAAGGAGAAGGGGGCGTAACCTTTTGTGAATACAGACCCTTTTATTCCGTGAGGTTGTTGTATCTCTGATAGATTTAGATTGCTTCTATCGCCTCGTCGAATCTGATCCCTTCCCTGAACATATTTGCTTGCACTTGATGGTCTCGAGGCCTACCTGCATACCAATCCTCTTCGCAAATAGTCTGTTTACCGGCGTTCTACCTTGCTTTTACCCTCTGTCTGTCTGCCTCTTTATTTGCTTTCAGTTCGTGCGTTTGCGCCGGTGTTTGTACGACCCCGCATGGCAACAGGTAAAAAAAGACTCGGGTTTGTGAGGCTGTGAATGGTAACGACCGGGTCTGCATGAATGATATATTTTTTTTACGAGCTACAGTCATGAGGCGGTATCGCGGCTGGGATGCCGGTTGCCATGACGACCGCCCACCGGCTCGGCAGTGCACAACCAGCAGTTTATGCGGTCAGCGAGCTTTACTGGATTCCTCTCCAACCTCGCAACCCAAGAGTGTATTACTCTCCTCACAACCTCTGATTATGTCTGACTGACTGACTGATTGCCTGTCTGTCTGTCTATCCGTCTGTCTGTCTGTCTGTTCCTGTCTCTCTCTCCCTGACATCCTTTCACCACGTGTTCGTATATCAGTGACTCAGTCATACACATCCCGTCCTCGCCTGAGCTGACCTGTCATCGTTGCCTCGTCTGCTACTCTCATCAACCGCAAGCCTCACCTGCTCACACACACATACACACACACACACACACGCACACACACATACACGCGCGCGCGCGAACGCGTGATGCTTGCTTGATGCTTGTGGGAAAGAGGGAGTGAGCTCTGCGACGGCGCGAGTGGGCACTAAACCAAATAATGATCGCATGACCAGATAACAAAAGGGTCGCAATACCAGCATAACCAGCATACAGTAGTCCGTCTTTGGGGAAGAGGGTGGCGGCAGGGGGGGGGGGGGGGGGCGAGGGGAGCTTGGGGAGGGATGGTGGAAGGAAAGGGCGAAGGCAGAGGGGAGAGGGGATTTAGGGGAGGGATGGTGGAAGGAGAAAGCGAAGGTAGGGAGTAAGTGGGAAAGGGAAGGGAGGGAGGGGAAGGGAAGCAGCAAGAAAGTGAAGGGGAGGGGGTAGAGGATGGGTATATGGAGGAGAGGGCGAGAGAGAAGTTTGGGCCGGGAGGACAGGGAGAAGGAGTGGGTGGGAAGTAGATGGAAGGAAACGGGAAAGGAGAGGGGATAAAGGAGGGGGGGAGAAAAGGTAAAGGAATATGGAGATAAAGATAGGTGAGTGGAGGAGGGGAAATAGGGAAGGGGAAAAGGAAGAGAGGACACAGGGCACGATGGTTTTGCCGAGCGACTGGAAAGTTTAAAACACTAGCGAAGGAGCGAGAGAAGGAACAAAAGTGAGAGAGAGAGAGAGAGAGAGAGAGAGAGAGAGAGAGAGAGAGAGAGAGAGAGAGAGAGAGAGAGAGAGAGAGAGAGAGAGAGAGAGAGAGAGAGAGAGGCAGGGAGGGAGGGAGGGAGGGAGGGAGAGAGAGAGAGAGAGCTACGTAAACGAAGAAAGAATTAAGTACAAGCGAGCGGTGACAGATGGCACAGACGGGCTGGGTGACAGGGGCGAGTTGTTAACGTTATTGAGCTTATCACAATCCTAATGGGACAATTACAAGCAGCGTGACAGTAACAGTTCCTCAGTCATTCGAGAAGATTCGGCGCAGGCAATGTAGCCAGAGCCTTTCGCCGCGCCGCCCTTGGAGACGAACCGAGGAGACCTGCTCTTTCCCACACCTGAGCGAGCGATAGGTGCGCGGCCGTGCGCTCTGTCTGTCTGTCACTCGCTGCTTGAGTCGCGGCTCTTAGCAACAGGTGGTTTTCTTCGGTAGGATTAACACGCAAAAGAAAAAAATCAATAATGGATAATGGAAAGAAACCAGAACGAACCGGCTTGGGAATTTAACCGGAAAGACAGAGTGTCCGATCGACGTGAAATGAAAATCAATTAAGCCGAAAAGGTGATGTCACTCTCGACCTTCACCCACTATGGCACCCGAAAACACGTAGCAGTGTTACCACGGCGCTCGTATCCAAGGAAACCTTGGATACGAGCGCCGCAGTCGGGATTCATGCTAACAAAGGCAAAAATGAAGACATCCTGTCCTGGTAACACCGCTTCGACGCCGTCATTTCCGGATTAAGAAGAAAACGCGGCGGGGAAAAGGAAGGGGTGAGGGAGGGAAGGGAGGGAAGCGAGGGAGGAGGAGGGAGGTACTTAAGAAAGAGGTCAGTTAGTCACGCAATAATTACATCTTGAAGGCTCCTTCGCATCGAGCCATGGGTGTCCCGAGGGTGATTCATCAGCCCTTCCCCGGCCGATTCATAAAACCGTGATTTCATCTCCGCTTTTCGGCGCGTCATATCAGCGTTTGCTCTCATATGACTATAAGAAATAGAATGCATCTTTACACGCACTTGCAAGGAAACACACACGCATGCGCACATACACACACACACACACACACACACACACACACACACACACACACACACACACACACACACACCCACGAATAAAACCTTAAGTCTATGTGATGCAGTTACGCCTACTAACTGAAAGTGGTTATTTAAATGCATATGAAAATAGTCTACATTTATGCTTCTGTCTGCTTAGTGTTAACGCAGTCTTGGGTGACAGAGCTAATGCCTCGGCAAATATATCCCATTTATTACTTTTATGATATGATAAGTGTGTTTTGTATTTTGATGTCTGTTATTGCATGGCTCAAGTTACTGGCATTATGAAGACAAATGTCTTTTTCAGCAACGACTGGGAAATCACGGTTGGTTATTTAAAGCCACAGAAAAGAAAACTTTACGGCTGTTTTCGAAAATTTGCAGCCGAATTCGTGACTGTCAGTCATCCGGGAACTGAGACGCAGGCTTTGAGGTCATGTCCTTTTGACAGACGCGAGAAGACAGATAAACACAGAAGACACAGTAGACACAATGACCTCCTCAGACTATGCTGTTTCGGGCCATCTGCATATCGGGTATTCTCAAGTCTTAGCCACCCTTCGTGCCCTCGTGGGACTTGGAGAGGCCGAGGATGAGAGCAGCCAGAGGTGCAAGCAAGGACTTGCGTGACCTGGTGGGCGTATGTGTGTTGCAGTGGCGTGTGGGCAGCTGTGGGCGTCGAGATGAAATAGGGCTTTCCTAGCCCTGTCATGAGAGAATCGCGGCCGGTTTTCCGGAGATGTCAAGGACGAGCGAAGGTTGCAGGCCGTGATTTCGGGGCGGCGCCTCCCCGGGCTGAGTCGTGCAGGTGATCATCCTCGTCGACGTCCCCTTCCCGTCCCTGTCCCTGTCCCTCCCCTCCCCGACAAGCTTAACAGGATCAGGTGTCAGGGCCGCCCGCGGAATATGCACTTGAAGGTATGCCTGTCTGGCGCCGGCAATGCAAGTGCGGCTGGTTGCGGCAAAGGGTCATGTTCACGCCCACACGGCCGTTCGAGGTCATGTACGGTTAGGTATCGCTCGCTATACATTACCTTTGTGCCGATCTGGTTGCCGCATTGGCCGGTCTGGACGTGCACGATTTCTCTCATTTTGGAGGATGTGTGATGAGGAGTTCTCGGAGCGATGAGTAGCGTCCGCCGAGCACGACACTCTACTGTCAACTGAAGCTCAGCGCGCTGCCTCGCACCTTTTCTCCTGACCACAACCTACACTAGTCAAGCGAGCATCTATGCTTTTCCGGTTCTCGAGATCGTTTTAAATGTGTTTATTTGTAGCCTCTAATTGCAAATTTACACAAGA
>NC_061845.1:17868206-17870706 GCF_019202785.1 Penaeus chinensis
GGAGGAAAAGAAGGAGAAGGAGAAGGAAGAAGAGGAGCAAGAGGAGGAACAGGAGAGGGAAAAGGAGGAGGAGGAAGAGGAGGAGGAAGTAGAGGAAAAGAAGGAGAAGGTGACGGAAGAAGAGGAGCAAAAGGAGAAACAGGAGAAGGAGAAGGAGGAGGACGAGGAGGAGGAGGAGGAGGACTACAGCGATAATGACGAGGACGAGGACGGAGACGAGGAGGACAATGAAGAAGAGGAGGAAGAGAGGCAGAAGGAAAAAAAAGAAGAGGAGGGAGGAGTAGGAGGAGGAGAAGGTAGAGGAGGAGGGGGAGAAGAAGAAGTAGAGGAAAGAAAGGATAAAATAGAAAAATAGGCAATGGTCATTAGTATGTTCCTCCGGTGTGTCACACGAACTCGCAGCGTGCAAACACCGTCACGCCGCGTCCCTTCCCGACGAAGCTATGTAACGTAACGACGCAAGCTAACGACAGGCGACACAGCGGTGAGTAACAGGGTCGTGGCAGAGTTTGTCACCCATGCATGGCTCTCCACGGGCCGGCTCCTCTCTTCCTCTCCCTTTCCGAAACCTTCCTCTGGCTACTTGTCTGTCTGTATGCATTTCCCTTTCTGTCACCTCTCTGTCCGTATGTCTCTCTGTCACTACCCACGTCTCTCCCTTTCTGTCTCTATTTGTCCGTCTATCTGTCTACGTGAATCCATCCCTCTTTTTCAGTTTTTCTTCGTCTTTCAAAAGATTCATTATAGTGGAGATAAAAATTATTATTTGACTAATTTACGAAAAACGTCAGCAGTTATGCTTTTTGCCAAATATTTAAGCAGCGAACTTCAACTTTATGGCTATATAAGAAAATGCGCTGCAAGTTCACCCATTCCACGTGCTAGGGAATACAAGTGAAAGTCATACTGAATAAAGACATAAAGCGAGACAACTAAAAAACAGGGCCGTTGTATTCGAGATTTAATTACTGTCGACCTGTAACCTCTGATTATGCACCGCACTTGTAAATTGCTGCGTAGTGATTTCCAGACAATTTCATGATTCAGTTCACTGTAAGAAACTGGTTCCGTAACCCGGGTATGTTTAAGGCGCGATCGAAGGCAAAATTCCCTTCCTTAAAAGTTTTCTGAGGATAACGATTTTTTTTTTCCCCTTTTTTTTAAACAATGTACATTGTTAAGGTATATCCCCTGCGATGCTGTTAATAATGAAGTTATTCATTCTTATACACATATATTTTTCGGTTATAATTCTCCCTCTCTCTCTCTCTCTCTCTCTCTCTCTCTCTATCTATCTATCTATCTATCTATCTATCTATCTATCTATCTGTCTGTCTATCTATCTGTCTCTCTCTCTCTCTCTCTCTCTCTCTCTCTCTCTCTCTCTCTCTCTCTCTCTCTCTCTCTCTCTCTCTCTCTCTCTCTCTCTCTCTCTCTTTCTCTCTCTCTCTCTTCCCCTTTCTCTATCTCTATTTATTTATCTCTCTCTCTCTCTCACTCTCTCTCTTCCCCCTTCTCTCTCTCTATTTATCTCTCTCTCTCTCTCTCTCTCTCTCTCTCTCTCTCTCTCTCTCTCTCTCTCTCTCTCTCTCTCTCTCTCTCTCTCTCTCTCTCTCTCTCTCTCTCTCTTTCTCTCTCACTCTCTGTGTTTTTTTTTTCAATCCCTCTCTGACTGTCTGTGATGCTATAGTGCCTGAAATTGTATTTGAAGGTCAGTTTCCTGCATTATAAATTCCACTATTTGACTCGCATGATTCTGGACTCGCTCATGCATAATTCAGAAGGACGAAAGCGGAAGGTCAGTATATCATTTTTTTCTATTGGTATAATAGCAACATCTGTATGAATATCCTCTATTCTAGAAGGTAGGCTAGGAATTATATGATTTATTTATATTTATTATATAAAGAGAAAAAAAAATAGTTTTCCATGTGCACATATTTTCAAACCTTCATTTTCTAACTCAACTTTCAGTCATTTTGTATCTTTATGATGGAGTATCACAAACTCGGTTCCCAATTTAGCTTTGCCATTACCGGGTATTAATCTCGAATTGTTTCCATTCAGTGTAGATGTTAGCAAAGTCGTTGTTCATTGAGAAAAAATAATAAAATATGAATTGACGGTTCCCTGTGATGATCAAATGGATACGTAAGCTTGATTTTGCTTATTAGTGACCAACCAATAAACTTTGTTGACTTTCCTGCCTTGAATGGTCAGTATTAAATATCCTCTCGCTTACTTCATCTGCCTTGACTTCTTTAAATCTTCGTTGGTATTTGGGACGATTCCTCACTTTTTAAAGTTTATCTCGAACTAGGACCGATCATGTTGATTTTGCGGGAATTATTAGGTTATCTGTCTCAGGTCTGTGACATCACAGTGAGAATGGTGTTCCGGTAGCGTACAATATCCAGACGTTCAAGGAAGCTCTGCATTTTGCCCTTGACCCAAACCTGAATTGTGTACGTTACTATGGTTGTCAGAGACCCATTGGTAA
>NC_061845.1:17875706-17878206 GCF_019202785.1 Penaeus chinensis
TCCTCTCTATAAAAGGCAGTGCATTTAGCAGTGTAAATAAATACAGTCCTTACTTTTGAGCATTATATGTTAATATATCCTCAGATGAAGAGATAACATTTTTGGTTGTTCTTTTCTGATAAATTGTTTAATCCCATCGTGTATTTCTTCTTTTCTTCAACTATCACAAGCCTTTCGGAATAACAAAGTGTTGCAGCATCGTGAGTGAAGACAACGTGAGAGGTGAAGTTTGCCGGATGATGTGAGCGGAGGCATTGGAGGCGATCTCGGAGATTGCGGTCGCGAGGGAGTGAAGAGGAAGGGAGGAGGAGGGAAGGGGAGGGAGGAGGAGGGTGGGGAAGGGGGAGGGAGGGAGGGGAAGGAAAGGGGAGGGAGGAGGAGGGTGGGGAAGGGAGAGGGAGGGAGGGGGAAGGAAGGGGAGGGAGGAGGAAGGTGGGGAAGAGAGAGGGGGGAGGGGGAGGGAAGGGGAGGGAGGAGGAAGGTGGAGAAGGAAGAGGGAGGGAGAGGGAGGGCAGGGGAGGGAGGAGGAGGGTGGGGAAGAGAGAGAAAGGGAGGGGGAGGGAAGGGAAATGAGGAGAAGGGTGGAGAAGGGGGAGGGAGGGAAGGGGAGGGAAGGGGAGGGAGGAGGAGGGTAGGGAAGGGAGAGGGAGGGAGGGGGAGGGAAGGGGAGGGAGGAGGAGGGTGGGGAAGGGGGAGGAAGGGGAGGAAGGGGGAGGGGAAGGGAGGAAGAGAGAGGGTGAACGAGGAAGAGGGAGGGGGAGGGAGGGGATGGAGTGGGAAGGAGGTTGCAGGAGGAGGGAGGGGAGGGAGGGGGATGGAGTGGGAGGGAGGTTGCAGGAGGAGGGAGAGGAAGAGGAAGGAGAGGAAGGAGAGAAAGTGGGTAGAGGAGATGCGGTAATTAATAAGGAAAGAATAAGACGTAAGAAAGGAAAAGGAAAACGAGTAATAGAGAAAGAGGAGGGGGGAAGGGGAAAAGGGAGAGGGAAGAATTGGAGGAGGAGGGAGAAGGGGCAAAAGAAAGCTGAAGAAAAGGGAAAAAACGAGAAAGAAAGAGAGGGAAAAAGGGAGGGAGGGCGAAAAGGCAAAGAAGAGACAAAGAAGGGCGGTAAAAGTAAGAAAAGAGGAAGACATATTAGGGGGGAGGAAAATGAGATGCTGGAGACTGCCGATGAAACGCCTCTCACTCGAGGTTTGTTAATTTTGTCCAATAGGATATAGAATAAAAACAGACTAGATATCATTAATATCTCTTAGAAATAAAGCAAACCATGCGAGAAAAGTTGGCTGGCAACATCAGTTTTGTAATACTGAAAGAAAAAACAAATCCGGAATTCTCTATTTTTCGAATGTACCGTAAAGAATGCTGGCTCTGTTGATAGTCTTGTGATGGAATTTGGTTTTTCTCTGCCTTGCTCTATTAGAAAATAAATGAATAAATAAGAAACACTAGCAATTGGCTATTAACAAAGTCTTGAAATACACGCACATAAAAAAACAAACAAAAAAACTAACAGTTATAGGTTTTATATAATCTAAAAGCGATCTTGCTTATTAAACTGGCTGGATTTTATTCCCTTAAATTGAAAAGGAAATACGAAGGCGAAAATAGGTATCATTATCCTTTATGAAATTCATATGAAAAAAACATCAACAATAAAAATACTTTGCTAATGATTATAAATATATAACTATAGATAGATTATGCGAACGCCTTTTTTCATGTCTTAACTAATCCAATATTTTACCACAGAAGTAAGCATTATTTTTTGGCATTTTTATATATAACTGTGGTATAAAAACCCACAATGTAAAACTAGATTTATTGAAAATGAGACATTTAGTGAAAACGAGACTACAGTTTCAACTGTAGTAACTGTAGTCTCATTTTCAATAAATGTCTCATTTTCAATAAATCTAGTTTTACATTGTGGGTTTTTATACCATAGTATCAACACGGTAGTGTGTTTTCTCCTTTCATATATAACTGTATTCTTCTTTGGTATTTCTGTAGGCGATCAACAACAATAATTTTTTGGAATTATAAATATTTCTGGACACATGAGTCATGATTAAACTTCGCAATAGATATGAAAGTAACGACAACAAAACTAGGTAATCAAATAAAAACATAATAACACACGAGTAAGTGAAATCACAGACAACAAGGAAAAATATGTAACGGTGATGATAATAATAGTTGAGGTAAACATATAATTTAAACACGTCCTGAAATCATGATATGCTGAATAAACCAAAAACTCAAAATACATTCACACTCTTGTACGAGCCATAATAATCATAACAAAAGCGAAAGGGTTAACGTTACTCTCCTGGCAGCGATTTCAAGGGCAAGAATTTGAAATCTACTCTGTGAATGAGAAGTAGTGGCGATGCTGATTGTATATTCATTTATTCATTTATTTGGTTATTCATTTACTTGTCCGTCTATTTATCTGTCTACCTGTCTATCTATCTGTTTATATCTATATATTCTGATAAT
>NC_061845.1:17892634-17927634 GCF_019202785.1 Penaeus chinensis
GATTAGAGGTCATATAGTACTGCGGTAAAGTATTGTGGTGAAAAGGGTAAACAATTAAGATAATTGGACAGAAGCGGATAAAGAGAAAAAAATGAAAGGGTGAGAAGAAAAGACCATGCAAAATTAGGGCAAGCGAGGGCTGAGGTCCAAGGACAAGGGTGATCCCTTACATTGGGCCTCAGTTTCCGTCTCCTAAGCCCCCCCGACAACAACGAGCAAGGGATTGGAGGGGGGGGGGGGGGGTACTTGATTACCGGAAGACAAATGCGGCAGATGTCACCAGAGGGTCTGGCCAACCGCACACATCTCATCTTGATGACTGAACCTGCAGGCAAGTAAACAAATAACGACCATTCTATTGCCATGCCATGGGTATCCTCCCTGCCTGTGCTCGTTTTTGAAGCAAAATAATAAAAATAATAAAAATAATAAAAATAATAAAAATAATAATAATAATAATAACAATAATAATAACAATAATAATAAATAAAAACTTAGTCATCTAATCCTAGATAGATTGTCTTGTAGCCTACTCTGACCTTTCTATGTTCGTCTACTTCCCTTGCATTGCGTAATTTACTGATATAAATGGTTAATGCTTAGAAGAAATAAATGTGCTAGGCATCAAAGGGTCATATAGCACTATGGTAAATGGTTAATGGTTAATGGTTAAAAGCAAAATAAATGTGCTAGACATCTAAGGTCATGTAGCACTATAGCAAATGGTAGTGAAGGGTGGCTGAGTTAGTGATTAGTTGTCAAAGTTGGGCAAAGGAATTGACGAGTAAATGGGTTAAGGTTGGGTAAGGTAATGTAAAGGGGTTAGATCAAGTGAAGGATGTATATGCATTTGAGGAATGAAAACAGGTTGTCAAAGCAGAAAGTGTGAGAAGCTGTGGGAGGGATCACGAAAAATCGGTCCCATTTGGCTGGGCTAAATAGAGTATTTAAGAATTTTGTAGAGATGGGGGTAGTAGAAGGACGGGGGCGTGTGGAAGAGGGAGTATTGTTGAGGGAGGTAGTGTTATGGGGAGGTGGACAATAAGGTTGTAAGGTAGTAATAAGGGAGGATGGGGTAGTTGATGAAGAAGGTTGTGGGGGTATAGTTGTTGAAGTTGAGCATGTTGGGAGTAGAAATGTCTCCTGGGGTGTTGATTAGGGTGGATACTGTACTAGTCGGCATTGAGGAGGGGGTATTAGTTGTAGTGTTCAGAGCCGTGGTCAAGGGGGTCAGGGAATCGGGCGAGTTTGAATTGGTGGAGCTATTTGATGAAGAGGCAAGCCTCATTGCCTCTAATAATGGTATGGTTAATGGTTAATGGTTATTCATTGTTGGCCATGATAAGCCAGGAGTATGTTGGGTAGAGAAACGGTCCACCCCTCAGGGTCGCTTGAGGGGTAAGAGCTAAACAACTAAAGCAGGGGAATACCGTGCCCATGGCTCCCTCAGGCCATTCAGGACTGGCACAAAGTCAGCCTTTCATCCTTTCAGCACGGCTCTCACGCCTAAGGAAGTGGATAGTAGAAGGGGTTGGTGAAGGGACAGAATGGAAAAAGTAGGAGGGGGGAAAAAAGACCATGCAAAATTTGTTGAGTCGAGGGCTGAGTCCCAAGGTTGGGGAGTTCCCCAGCATTGGGTCCTAGTCTCCGCCTCCTAAGCGCCCCCACGACAACAACGGGCAAGGGATTGGGGGGGCACTATGGTAAAGTATTGTGACGAAAATGATAAATCTTTCTTCAGTTCCTCACATTGCTCCTTTAACTGTTGTTTTACTTTCATTACAAGTTATATTGATTTTTTTTCGTCAAAGTGAGTTTCCTTAATCCACTTTTGGTCTGACCTGCATTTCCCATCTCAAGTCACAAAGAGGTGTATACTTTATTACACCTGTCACGAATGAAAGAAAGAAGTGATTAGTCACATCTAAGGTAATCACCGGCGTATTCAAAATATAGCAACAGTGTGAGGCTTGGGGGCAAAGCCCCAGGTAAGGAAGTTGTATATGACATTTAATGTCATATGGCACTATGGTAAAGTATAGCAGCAAAAAGGGTTAGGAATGAGTTAATCATTTGGATAAAGTTTAACAGTACTAGAGGGTAGTATGGTAGTGAAAAGGGTAGAGAGGGGGAGATGATGGGGTATAGTACAAGGTAAAGGTTGTTAGAATGGGAAGGAGTTAAGGGAGTAGGGAGCATTATGATAAAGTATTGTGGAGAAAACGGCAAAAAATGAGGTAATGATTGGGATAAGTGTACAGAAAAATGGCATGAAAAAAAAGGAGAGAAGGAGAAAAGACCATGCAAAATTAGTTGAGACGAGGTATAGATGATCCCCGTCTCCTAAGCCTCCCCCACGACAACAACGAGCAAGGGATTGGGGTGGAGCTGCTGCAACAGAAATAAACATTGATTCGCAAATTAGACGTATCGATTATCTGCAACAGACGACTGTCGGGGGAAAACTTTCTCGCCCCGATGATTCTGAAACGATTTTGCATAATCCGTTATTTATGCTGACATATGTCGTCGTACTTACTGACAGATTTTACTGGAGTTCGTAAGTAAAATTATTATTTTTATTTCTGCTGCGATTCCCACCACACATTAACCTATTCTGAAAATGAAAATTAAAAAGGTAATCGCAATTTGTTAAAAAGTATTTGTATGACCGACATTGACGACTCCGCTACTCCATACAACCATTGTCTTGTATGTTGCTTAGAGGAACAGCCAATTAAAGTTATTTGCTGGGTCACTTTCTTGCGATCTAAAACAATAATGGTAAATATTGCTCACCAAATTAAACCAATGATGGTTTAGTTATTTTTTTATTCCTTGATATGATATAATCCATAAAATATTTAAAAGATCGGTAACAATATGCAGAGGTTTATAGCACTCTTAGTTGATTTTAAAGTAAGCCCTACAAAAAAGTTATTCCAGAAAACACTGGTCGTTTGAATGGAAAAAAAAATATTGAGTTAATGGTTAATGCTTAAAAGCAAAATAAATGGGCTAGACATCTAAGGTCATGTAGCACTATAGGAAGGTACAATAAAGGGTAGTGCAGGGCGGTTGAGTTAGTTATTAGATGCTACGTCAACTATCTAGTTAATATTGAAAAGGTTAAAGATGGGTAAAGGGGTTGATGAGTGAATGGGTTAAGGTAGGGTTAGGTAAGGGGATCAAGTGAAGGATATGAATGCGTCTGAGGAAGGAGAAAAGGTTGCTAAAGCAGAAAGTGTGAGATTCTGTAAGGATGTCTGATAGGTTGGGAATCGGTGAAGGGATGATGGATGGGGGAAAGCAGAGATACGGGCTGCATCAAAGTGTGGACAGGACAACAGACTGTTTGGAAACCGCGAATAATCCAGTGCGGGGGGTAGAGATTGGGTTGCCTGGATTTAGAATGGCAATAGTATTTGACCGAGGAAGGTTGGAGGTAGAAGTGGGAAAGTAAGATGTAGGAAAGATAGGTATATGGGAGGGTGCAGGAACACCTTGGTAAAGAGGGGGAGGGGCAGAGCGAGGGACATTACTGGAGTAAGGAGTAAGAGAAAAACCTCGTCGAGTGCTTCCTGTCTGGCTTCACGCAGAGTGAGACCAAGACGGAATCTTAGAGTTGCCGCCTCGGACTCAAACTTGGGTAGGTGGGGGTAACCCCAATAAAAATACATTATGGGCACATGTGCGTGACTGTGGAGCATTTTGATGACCAGTTTGGGCACAATGAGGGTATCGGACTGTGAAACGGCAGTTTGGCAGGATGCTGAAACGCCAACATTTTTTGGCAATGACGGGGGAGGAGGTTGATATGGTCGGACAGGGAGGGATTCTCCACCAATGTAAACATTAAAAGGAAGGTCATATCCGGGAAGTAATTTTGGCGATGTTAGTGGGGTTCTTACGATGACCTTTAGGAGGAATGGAGTAGCACTGTACTGATAACGCATCATAGTCCGTGAGGCAGGCGAGCAAGTCTTCTCCACAGTCTGACCATTTTTTGTTATAAATAGGGCAGTTTGCTAGGGAGATAGAGACAGTTCCGGTACAAGTATTGAGGGTTGGCCAGAGAGATCAGACTTGATAATGCTATAGATTGGTTTTCAAATGTAACTGACGAGACAAGAACGATCGGGTCGGCCATGGAATGAGACGTTGCCTACTTGTTTTTGGAGACATTGGAAGAGAAGTGTTGTCATGAGTAAGGAGCTGTGCGTGCGTGTGTGTGTGTGTGGGGGGGGGGGGGGGTCACGAAAAATCGGTCCCATTTGGCTGGGCTAAACAGAGTATTAAAAATATTTGTAGAGATGTGGGTGGTAGAAGGAAGGGGACGTGTGGAAGAGGTAGCAGTGTTGAGGGAGGTGTTATTACGGTGAAGTGGACAATAGGGCTGATGAAGTTGAAATGTCTCTTGGAGCTTGAGTGTTGACATAGGTGGATAATGTATTAGTAGGCATTGAGGAGTGGGTAGAAGTTGCAGTGTTCAGAATCGTGGTCAAAGGAGAGCCTGGGGTCGGGGAACCGGGAGTTTGAATTGGTGGTGCTATTTGATGAAGGGGCAACACTCATTGCCCCTAACAAGGGTATAACATCATTATTGGCCATGGTAAGCCTAGAGTATGTTGGGGAGAGAAACAGTACACCCCTCATGGTCAGCCTTTCATCCTTTCAGCACGGCTCTCACACCTTAGGAAGTGGATAGTAGAAGGGGTTAGAGAAGGGACAAACGAAAAGGCAGGAGGGGAAAAAGACTGCAATATTTGTTGAGTCGAGGGCTGAGGCCCAAGGCAGGGGAGATCCCCAGCATTGGATCCCAGTCCTCGCCTCCTAAGCTCCCCCACAACAATGGGCAAAGGATTGGGTGTTCTGGTTCAAATGAACACAATTTTCCTTTCACAAAAAAAAAAAAAAAAAAAAAAAAAAAAGTATTACAGTATTTCCCTTTTAAACAACTACACTGTTTTTCAGTTATGTAAATTTTCATGACGGACTATAATAACGCTTAGATCTTTCATAATTTTGGTTGACCGCTTTAGTATATCAATTAAAAATTCTGACATTGTAATTTTTATTACAAGAACACCTCCATTGGCCATTGAAAAAGTTTAATCAATTCCTGAAGATGCTAAATATATGGAAAGTACTTCCCTATTAAAACAAATTCATACCAACTCCAAACATTTGGTTGGAAGGAACAGCTCTCCCTCTCAGATGAATCATTTCTGCATCACCAAGATAAGAGTTTTCAACGTAAAACGAGGCATATCTTATCTTATCTCTTGCATTATGTCCATGTGCTTGCAGTTGTTTCTACAAAACTGAGTTGCTCTAAATAGGATATCTGAAAATCTTAATGGTATATAAATTCATCATTAATTTTTATGCAGGGGAATAAAATACAAAAATGGGGTCACCATTTTATTACACTTACTATAGTGACATAAATATATTATTTACAGTAAGAATCTTCTCCCTGACTGGAAGAGACTATTATTAGCAATAACCACCATGTCATTTAAAAACAAAAATTTACAAAATTCACAAAAAATACAAATGCACCAGACACTTTACTCCTCCACCTCCTTATTTCCTTTCAACTTAATGGAGATGTTAGCAACTCAAGCCAGGGAGATGGAATGGGGATCAACTCAGGTCTACACCAGGTGTAGAAATACACTCGAAACCACTTAAGGCCAGGAGTAGTACGAAGAAATTGCAGGAATTAAATTTTAAACTAAGAATTTTCTTGCTTAAACTGGGGCCTGCTGACTTTTTTTTTCTACTTAAAATCGAGAATCATCTGTCATCCTTTGGTGCGTTACATACTGTAAAATGTCTAAGTACAGCAAGTGCAGTATCCACTGTACATCACATGGTTAATGAGTAAAATATGATGACAATAATTAGCAGTTTTATTACAGCATAAGAATTTACTTCCATTCACCCTTGGAGTAGTCCCACTGTGAAGAAACTCCCTCGATAGGATTGGCTTTCAGAGCAATCATTCTCTTGAGCTGAGCTTCCTGCTTCTCTGCAGAAAGTGTATCAGGGATGGAAGAGTACACTGAAAAGAACAATAAAAGTTAAAGACCTCCCTCACACTACAAGTTTAGTGTTGGTAGCGATCAACACCTGACTACTTTTTATACTCTATGTTGCACCTTGAATTATAGGACAGGTCTACCTAGCATCACAGTACTATCACATATTTCAGACTAAGGGTACAATGTTTAATAACCACAATAAAATTATGCATCTACTCTCAAGTACTGAACTAAATGGCACTGTAATCCTACTCACCAAACAACTTCATCCACATGTACACCCAGACGGCTAAAGATGCAGCAATGAGACTAAGACCAACAACAGACTTCCATTCACCAGTGGGAGCTTTCATTTCGGAAAAGGTCTGGCAGAAGGATGCACGGTAAAGGGCTTTCTTCTCCTCAAGGGTCAACTTGTTCCAGTCTCCCTTTTCCTTTTCACGGAGGGCCTGTAAAAGTTATGTAGGTTGAGAAAGTTTCTAAGTATTTTTCTCTGAAGGAATTTTCTGTCTTAATAGAAAGTGGAAAAACTGCTACACTATGAAATGCTGATGTAGTAAATTAAATGCTCTGGAAGAAGAACACAAATATATATCACAGACTTTGATAAGCAATTCCTTTTAAGAGAATGTCAGATAAGTGGAGAGGCAACATATTATCCATCTCGATATTGACATCCTGGATTGTGACAACATAAATGAAGTCTGAGATTAGGGCAAGTTATCTTTAATGGGGCACTAGGAAGAACGAACATCTGGATAAGAGTACTACAAGGTGAAAAGAAAGAAAAAGAAAGAAAGAAAGAAAAAAAAAAAAAACACTTCAGGGAAACAAATATACCAAGCTTTTGGTTGGCTGCGATATGAGTGCCTGTTCAGGGAATGAGGCTAAAGGTTGTAAGATTGTTTGCATCTCTCTACTGTCAGCCACTAGGTCCAAACAAATGAGCTGCTTAGCACACACAACTTAGATCAAGTTCAACCACACATTCTGATTGGGTTAAAATCCAGCTGCAATGGCCTTCATGCAAGCATTTTCTCAAAGGATATTCCTACTCCAAATAGTCCAACTACTGATACCAATGTCCCAAATGGCCTCACTTATCAATGCAACTAGAATAGCCACTTTACACAACGGCAAGAGATGACAATATTATACCATGATAAATAATTACATCTTTTGTTGTAAGTCTATATCTTGCCTTTAGAACAAACCTTTATTACATTTGAGAATGCGAGAATGGAGGAAAAAAGCATTTATAACTAAGTCTACCATTCCTCAGCTCATCCTTACCCTCTGAATTTTCAATATTACCTGGACTTAAATTAGAGGTTTCTTGTCTATGAAGCCTAAGCCTGTTCCTAATCAACAATAATTATAACAAAAAAGCTGGTATGTTAACCCCTACAATTAAGATGACATGAAAATCGCTTCATGAAAGATTTGGCTGAAGGGGTGGGCAACAAGAACATACACTCAAAAATTGGCTGAGGGCCAGGGTGATGGGAACTTGCTGTCATGAGAATTTCAGCTGAAGGCTGGAGTGATGTTAAAAACTCACCATGAGAACATGGAGAGTGATTAGAATTGGTGGGCTTTTAGAATGGGAGCTTTTGCATTATTTCAATCAATAAACAAGTGTGGAATGTACCATCTGTAAGCCATAACTGGAAGAGTTGGCTCCAAGGAGGATGCTATTTCCATGCTCAGGATCCTACTCCTGCTCACCCTTGAATGGCAATGCAGGTTGTATTTCAGAAAATTGAATATTATGAAAAAAAAAAAAAAAAAAATCATTATTGGACAGACTTAGATTCCCTAGAGAGATATGGAACTCTGTGCATGGAAAACAGTATTACCATCTGAATACAGCATATAAAATGGCAAATATAGACATTAGAAAAGGGGAAAACTCTGAAAGTGCTTATACAGAAAGAGAATATAACATTCCAAAGGGGAGGTAAGGAGACTTGACATCACCCATCAACCATGTGTGCACCTGGCCTACAAGCCACTCAAGAAAGCGTAATGCCTGGATTTTGAGCCATGTGCAGCCAGTGAAGTACCTGGATCCAAGGAGTTAAATAGTTACAGAACAATGGGTCCAAGCTAAATATGAAAGGGAAAGTGGAAAAAATAGAAGGAAAAAACTTGTTAATGTAAAGAATGCAATACTACATGCTTCAACTTTACTAATAAATCATGTACATTTACACACATGGTAAGGGATAGGGGATTGATTCAAATGGGATAGTGGATGTAATACTGGCTTAGGGGGTCAGTTACACGATTAATGCATGGTGTTAATCAACATTCAGCATATTTACATGGCTCACTTGACACATGTCTGTGGGTGTGTTTACTGGCACATGTGATGCAATAAATACTGCATTGCCATATTTCATCATTACTGAAACACCAACAGTATAGCCTCAAGATTGGATGAAAGATGCTAACCAGGGCTATATATTTTAGTATACCCTCACTGTCCCACTCACATCAGAACAGAGGTGGGAATGTAGTCTGCTTCCTTAGCCAAGTTGCTCAACCCATCTAATTAGTGACTATGTAGTCAATGGAAAAACAATTTAACAATATTTGCACAGACTTTACATTTGAAGTGGAGAAAATTGTCAAAAATGGTAATGTTATAAGCAATCAACCACTAGTTCTAAATCTGATGCGGCCCTGCTACTACTACTAAAGTCTTTCTTTAGTCTTGCTTAGTGTTGTGAATGTGTGTGCACAGTCAAAGTAGGTGTATGCATAAAGGAAAATAAAATGCTTGATGGTGACAGACAAGTTTTCTTTTTTTTCCAGGTGCATGCTAGTCACACACAACTACTGGTACTATTAGTTGCAGGACTAATAGACTAAGTGCAATATGTTATAGCTTACTATTGCTACAAAATATACTGAACTTGTGTAAAACTGCTGCAACCATATTATATAAATGTATTAACAAATCATTTGATGACATGATATATTAACTATCATATACTTTAACCCAGATCTAAAAAGGAAAAAAGTGACATTTATTTACCTCACCTGTAAATAATTTATCAATATTAAGTTTTAGAAATGATAAAAAATCAGAGCAAATGATAACACATGGAGAAGCAAGGCCTCTCAGGTCAGATGGTCCCGGTAAATTAATATATTTTGTAAACAGAGGTATCACCACAATCAGTTTAATTAGATTGTGTAAATATAATATATACAAGTAGCATAATTTGTAATGAACTTACTAAATACTACCTAATGGGCAATATTATGCTTTTGTGATTGCAGTTGCAGTGGCTGTGGCTAAGGTGAGGTACAGGCATTTGCTTACACTCCCTCATTTGACAAACCTGACTCAGCATTTCTCACACCACTGGATTTGTTTTTAATGCTTATCTTTATCACTGTCAGGTTATGTACTTATTTATGTACAGGGAAACTTCCAAAGTGAAGGTGTAAATTTGGTAAATATGGGGGTGAGGCCGGAAAGGGAATCAGTATAGGGGTAAATTTAGAGATTGTATTTCAACGAATCCTACTTTGCAACACAGTGTGTGTGTGTGTGGGGGGGGGGGGTCTATTCATACAAAGTAGACAAGCTTGCACATCTAAAGTCAACTAGAAATTAACAAAATCCTTACAGGTCTAACCAAGGCCAAAACATAGTGAATATTACAAAAAGCTGGTTAATGTCTCAATCATATCACCAGCATGTCTCCACTGCATGCCCTGAATGCCAGCCAGGTAAACATTCAGATGCAGAGGGGCATGTACATTTGTCCTTGCTGAAGATTACCCAAAATGCCATAAATCCTCTATATCCTAATCACAAGGCAACCTCACCTGGATGTCTGGGGTATTTTCCTTGAAGCGGACACCTGGCATGGGGAAGTCTGCACGGTCCACATAACAAGGGGTGCCATTGAAGCCAAACCCAACAACTTCGCGACTGCCAATCTTTGACACAGAGGAAGCGGCAGCAGTCTGTTGGAGGCTGACCTGGCGGAGTGTCAGTGCCAGGGCACGGCGAGTGATTGGGTTCAAAGCCATCTGGAGGAGAAAGGATGAATAAATAACTAAAAAATGAATAAAAAATAAGGAGCTGTATAGAGAATTCAAGTATTGGCAGTTTGACTTGAGTTGTTTGGTATCCACCTTAACCTTTGCCTTTACTTCCAGTGCTGCTAAAGAAGGAAGCCAAAGACCAAGCAATATCCTATCATCAGTATTATCTACTCAATCTTATAATCTGAAAATTTATAATATCATATATCTTATTTGTAATCTCCACTTCCATGGGGTTTCTGTTAAGATCTCATTTATGATTTTCAAACACCATACAAGTTAGAGGAGGAATAGGAGGAGGAATAGGAGGAGGAATAGGAGGAGGAATAGGAGGAGGAATAGGAGGAGGAATAGGAGGAGGAATAGGAGGAGGAATAGGAGGAGGAATAGGAGGAGGAATAGGAGGAGGAATAGGAGGAGGAGGAGAGGAGGAGGAGGAGGAGGAGGAGAAGTAAAGTTTAGAGTAAAAAGGTAGATTCTTTATACACCAAATACATTTTCCTTAATATACTACATAAATAAGAGTAAATTATTAAAGAGGCTTTCACACCAGCTGAAGATAGGAGAGCACACCACCTTTACACAACTATTTCATATAGACTAACACTTGTGAAGCAAAGTGGTTAATAATAAAATGTGACCTATACTAGTTTGCATGAATGCATTTAAGTGTGCATTCAAGCACACACAAACACAGGCACACACTAGCTACCTTACCCAAATTTTCAATACAAATCCTTAATTCTAATGAAAAGGGGGAAAAAACATTTGTGGTCATTAAGTAAAAACATTATTTACTTGGAAACACTAAATAACCTCCCCCACTCAATTCCTACCCTTCCATCTCTCAGGGCAACTGCACGTGCCAAGTTAGAGCTAGCAGCATCTTCTTTGGCATTTGCTAAACCTGTTTATGCTGGTGTAGTAAAATATCAAATGCAGGAAAGGCTGGTAATAAAACTGCTTGAATAAGCAAATAAATTTTTGTTTGTCATGGTTCAAGAATACTAAAGTTTTATGTACAATAAACCTATAATTTACACACACATCTTTTTAAACATAAATTGAGAGTAACAACAATAGTATGCAGAGAGAAACCCTCCCTACTATTGTCAAGCAGTTAGTAACAACTTGGTGCTGAATAGTAAATCTAGGGGATTTTTAACCTCTACATACAGTATGATAAACAGGCAATGCCAATTGTATCATGGAGACATGACCTTGCAAGATAAGAGCCAGATGAATAATTTCATTCACCCCAAAATTAATCAGTAAAATCTTGGGTTCGAGAGAGAGAGAGAGAGAGAGAGAGAGAGAGAGAGAGAGAGAGAGAGAGAGAGAGAGAGAGAGAGAGAGAGAGAGAGAGAGAGAGAGAGAGAGAGAGGAAAGAAAAAGAAAAAGAAAAAAAAAAAAAAAAAAAAGGATGCTCCCACTATTTACATGATTCAACATCTAAATTCCTCTTTTCAGACATCAATTCAAGAAATCTAGGATTTCTTACAGCAACCTCTGGCATATACACAAAATCAATATTTCCTATTGCAAGGACTTTAGGTTACAAGGGGATGACTAAGCTAAACTTTGGTTACAAAATGTTTGCTTGGATGTCTAATTTGCACAAAGAGTAAGTTTTCTAATAACAAAGCCTACTCTTATTTTTTGCTTTTCTCCCACCTCTTGCTATTCCAGAATAAGAAATTTAGCTGACCAAATACTTTTGTTTCACAGAAGATAATTCTCTTTGTATCTGTAATAAGCAATATGAATCTTTTTAACATTAGTATAAAGTAAAAGAAAGCTTTAGGCCTAGCCTAGTCATACCTTTGCCAAAGAAATAATCCTGATTTGAGTCAAATCCTGATGTCAGGTAGGGGTAGTGGAACCCTGAGTTGTGTAACTGTGGGATCTACTATTGTTATCTTTCACTTGGTTATTTTTAAACAATTATTAATGTATCAATTGGTTTAAATAATTACAATTTAACTAATCCAAGCAAATATTTGCTTTTCTGCTTTTCCACATGGTCTTATTCTGACAACCAATCATTTCATAGGGAAATGGGTAATTCTTTAGTGCTGACACACTTACCAGACACCAAGTCCCCAACTCCAGGTCACAAAATCTTTTCAAATAATACAAGTTGATGTGACTGGGTGTGCCCAATTGCCCGATTATTTTATGTATTAAAGCCTACTTTCTCTTTTTCCTTACAAAGTCATTACGTTTTCCTATACATGTATAGCAAAGTATTACATGCAGCACAACTTTCATATCAACTTAAAGGAAATAACAGACAAAAAGATTCTTAGTCTAGCTTTTTCTATCCATTGCAGGCAAATTTTACCTTATACCCTTATAATTTCCTAGGCTATATCTTGACATCTTTGCCTTGCATGTAGTTTGTATGCTCTATTCTGCTGTGAATACATGGAGGATTCTTTGTCATTTGGCAGCAGACTAGAGGATAACAATCAGGAATTCAGTAAAATAAAATATTATATAATATATATCTCCATATATATAGATATATAGATATATGGAGATATGTAGATATATATATATAGATATATCTATATATCTCCATATATGATATATAGATATATATATATATATATATATATATATATATATATATATATATATATATGATATGTAGATCTCTCTCTATATATATATGATATATAGGATATATATCTATATCTATATGATCTATATATATATACAGGATATATATACAGGATATATATACAGGATATATATCTATATCTATATCTATATCTATATCTATATCTATATCTATGCCCCTATAAACACACCTATATATCTATTTATATATATATATCTATAGATATCTATCTATATATAGATATCTATCTATATATAGATATCTATCTATATATAGATATCTATATATAGATATCTATCTATATATAGATATCTATAGATTTTTATCTGTACATATACACCTTCAACTCCCAGTTCCCATCCCCCAAGCTCGTTGGGTAGCAGAAAGACAAAAAATCTGAATTTGGGCGTCACTCTCGGTAACAATTACCTAATATACAAACACCAATACCTTCACTTCTTTTACCTGCAAAATAAAACACCAACAGCCCATGCTTATTAAACTAAATAATTGAAATAAGAAAAAAATTGGGGGTAATTGTTACTGAGACAAACACTCCCTACAGAGACTAAGTTCCAAAATCTGATTTTTTATACATCTCAACCCAACAATCTTGGGGGATGCATGGGGAACCAGGGGCTAAGGAGAGGGGGAGGGGGGTGATAATGGATGGCACTGGATGTCAATAGGAACCTGATTATGAAATGTTAAGAAGTCAATTTTTTAAAAACCTGAGCCAAATTTGTCCCGAAAGCCACAAAAAAAACTTGGAAATCAGCCAGTGAAACTCTATGGATGTCCCCGTCATTTTTGAAAGTCTACTGACTGGGTTGCCAACTTTCAAAAAACTCTACGGGAATCAAACCCGCTGTTCGGAAAATCCAGATCCCCATGGTAATCATACAATGCATCCTAACCAATAAACCCAACCTAACCTTAACCCTGTGGGTGCTCTACCCCTTGGACCACCATGGTATTATATATGCCTAACCAAGGGGTTATGGCCCCTGGACCCCCCTAGTAATATATAGCCTAGCCAGGGGGCTATGCTCCTGGACCCCGTGGTAATATATAAGCCTATAAAAGAATTTATTAAATACATGAATTCAGGAAAACAGACATTGGTAATTATAAAAGAATTGTTCTCACAAGTGTGTTGCAATACACACTTGTGATAGATTGATAGATTGCAGTAATGAGTTACGCATCACATTTGCTTTGGTTCTTGCAAAGTAAACATAGATGGGACTTAGAAAAGGAAGGGTTGACCTGTTCTCTTCTCTGTCCTGTATCTCCCTTATTATCAATTAGCGCACCTTTTGCCGTAGATGAAAAGGATTTTCTTCAAGGTAACCACTCCATACTTTTTTTTTTTTTACTGTACACTTGGTTGACAAAGACGGAAAGTTTTCCAAACTTTCTGTGTAAGACAACCAGGATTACAGTAAAAAGTGTATGGAGTGGTTACCTTGACGAAAACACTTTACATATATGACAAAAGGTGTACAAATTACTATGGGGGGACACCCATAGCTTACATATCATTATGGGGGTCCAGGGGGTATATCCCCCTGGCTAGGCATATATATTACCATGGGGTCCAAGAGGCAGAGCCCCCTGGCTAAGGAATATATTGATTACAGTGTATAAACCCCATGGGGTTAAGGTTAGGTTGGTTAGGAAGCATTGTACGATTACCACAGGGGATCTGGATACTGTGAAATCCATTAGATTTCTTACTGAACGATGGTTTTGATTCTCATAGGGCTTTTTGGAATTAGGGTGCATTGTTTGTACTTTCAAAGATGGTGGAGACGTCCGTAGTGTTTCATTAACTGATTTTAGGCGTTTTTTTGTGCTTGTTTTACACATTTCTGTTCTCTACTCTTATTTCAGCCTGTTTTACCCTGTAATTTCTCTGACCTACTTCATGCCATCCCCTGCTATCAGGAGTAATCAAATCACATGAAAACTGTTAGCTGGAGAATTTGACTGAAATGCTCATCAGATTCAACACATGAGAACAAATCTGATATAAATATTGTCAGGAAAGACCCAATTGTCTTGGTAGGAAAATTAACAAAAAAAAAAAAAAACTAAAATTGGGTGGCTTATGAAACTAGAAAATTACCGATTCTATAATAATCTACCTACTCAAACAATTCCGATCTGACCGACACTCACGAAAATGTAAACAACTTCCACAGGCCAATGCAAAGTAAATCTACCTTTACCTTAACCTTTAAACAGCTTATCGATCATTTTCCAATAACTGTTCATGTAAATCCTACTTCCAGTCATCTACGCATGAAATAAACTTGTATTGTAATCAAAGAAAGGATAAAGAGAGAGTGACTGTAGCCTCAAAATAAGTCAAATTCAAGCCTCAACTTGTGGTTCTCCCGATCAGCTGATCCGGGAAAAGGTTGCGTAGCGCTTTCATCATCGCTTCTACCGGTGCCTGTACCCTTTTGCATTTTCGAATGGTTTCTCCACTCTTTTCCCAGCACAAACTCTCTCCCTGGCTTACATATCAAAGCTATCCCACTAAACCGACGTTCTAAACAAAGTGTTCGCACAAATAAATGGTAAATACAGGAAAAATGGGAAGAAAATCTTACCGTCAACGTCCTCGTATCCCACACTCGAGATCGTCACAGACCTACTACAAAGCGAAAGGTAATCCACATCAGAGTTCAGTTTTGTAGTTATAAATATCTATAATAGTCTGCGCGTTTTATATTACTAAATTGTCTAAATATTAATCGAATATTATATCGTGTTTCCTTTTTAATGTTTGCCTTTCCTTTATTGAGTATTTGATGATTTCATTTTACAGCGAGACCAATTTTAGCTGCCAGATGAAAGACAATCTTTGAAAATGATATATTTCATTAATACTCAAAATTCTATTATTTTCAAAGATCGCCAACATTTCTAATTGCATAAAAAGTGCATCGTGTTTTTTCGGGTTTCTCGCAGCTAACTAAAGGTGAATAATCAACAAAAAAGTTGTGGTGCAAATTTTCCATGACCATTTTACCTTTGGAATGGTGCCGGAGAATATATACATAAGTATGTCTGCATTACATATGTGTGAGTATTTGTGTGTGTGTGTGTGTGTGTGTGTGTGTGTGTGTGTGTGTGTGTGTGTGTGTGTGTGTGTGTGTGTGTGTGTGTGTGTGTGTGTGTGTGTGTGTGTGTGTGTGTGTGTGTGTGTGTATTAATATGTATATATATATGTATATATATACATATATACGCATAAGTATACATGTATATGTATGTAAATATATGTATATATATGCATGCATACATACACATTTATACATATATAAATTTATATGAATATATATAAATGTATATATAAATAGACATGTGAGTGTATATATATATATATATATATATATAAATGGCATTGATGGATTGAATTTGATGTATAATATTGTTTCTGGTGTTTAGAATGGCCTAGTTATCATCTGCAGAAGGAAATATAGTGTAGCACCAGGACACAAAAGCAAGGGTTATCAGTAGGTTTTGGAGAGATTTCAACATCTCCATTAATAGCTTGTTGAAAGGAGAGATAAAAGTGGGGGGGGGGGGGGGTAATAGGAAAAAAGAGAAAGAGAAAGAGAGAGACTGTGTGTGTGTGTGTGTGTGTGTGTGTGTGTGTGTGTGTGTGTGTGTGTGTGTGTGTGTGTGTGTGTGTGTGTGTGTATGTGTGTGTATGTGTGTGTATGTGTGTGTGTGTGTGTGTGTGTGTGTGTGTGTGTGTGTGTGTGTGTGTGTGTGTGTGTGTGTGTGTGTGTGTGTGTGTGTGTGTGTGTGTGTGTGTGTGCGTGCGTGCGTGCGTGCGTTAGGGTGTTTCAATAATTTTCAATTTTCTAAAATTTGCTCGAATCCCGGGGGCAAGTTAAGAAATAGGCGCCTATGAATTTTCTGAGTTTGGAAATGTATTTTTTATTAAAATCAAAGAATATCTCGCATTCTCTGTTTTCAATAGAAAGTTTTGATAAAATTATGATTTAGACACCGCTTCGAGCGCCAAATAACACCTCGTTTTCGGTTGTCGGTATAACTATTTTATTTTTAAAATACCTCAATATTATACTTTTCTTTAATATTTTTGCATCAAAATTATTTCTATTATAAATCACTATTATATAAAGTTCTGTAATTGCCATAAGACTAATTTTTTCAATTAGTAGGCTTGACTTCTCTTTGTGTTCTCTCCCACCGAATCGGGCTTGGGTCGCCGAGAGCATGCTTTGGCTCTCGGACTTCTCACTTCGCTTAAATGATTTGAAGTAACATATTTTATTTAACAAGAGGATATAAAAGGAAGGGATTCTAGTAATGATTTTATTTGGAACATTATATATTGCATACAATATAATTCTAATTCTACTCCTTTGTTTACATTGCCATATCTCCGACTACGGCGTTCTCTAGTTTCTGTTACAACAACAATTCTGTTTATGTCTTCACATTTTTTCATGTCTCCAATCAGTCTTTCACAGTTTTGATTATGGCCAGGTATTAATGAACTTTTGGGTTTCCACATATCGATTTCATGCTTATCATAGGCCAAGTATGCAAACTTATTTTTGAATAGGGCTGGTGTGCATGGCCATTTTTCACGAATTCCTCTTTTCAAGATCTTTGCAACTTCATCGACGTAATCATGATCAACAGCCAAGGGAAGAAGTGTACCATCAGGCATTATACAGATGTCTGTTGATGGACGAGAAGTAGCTGCTACGAAAGCCAAGTTCACAGCCAATCCTGGCATACCTCCTTGAAGTTTCAATAGCAGTTCTGAAAAGAGTCATTCCATTGCTGTTCACAGCAGAACGCATGCAAAATAAAAAATACTTCTGATTGTTCTTGGATTTTTTTTCAGTGCTTTCAGACACTTTATGGTGTTGTTCTTTATTCCAATCTTGGATTTATTGGGTAAATCACCATCACAAACTCCTTCCAGCTTGGTCAATATGGTGTCAATGGTCAGGCAGATGTGTAGGAGGGAACAAAAAAATCCCAGCCACCTGGCACCAACTGGCAAAAGACATTTCTGCAATATCTTCAGTGTTGCATATAAATCGGACTTCTGCATTGTTGGTCTGCTTCCATTTCAGTCTGTTAAATTCCCGTCTTTGCGCCTGATAATCAACACTTCCGAGTGATCCATTGCTTCCTTGTACTTTTGCATCATACCAATCTATATCTTCCTTGAGGATTTCTCGGGGTGGTTTCTTTGCCTTGAATGACACAATCACAGTTTTCGAGAATTTTGTCTTCACTGTTACATTTCTGATGGAGTCGTAGTACTCTTTCTTTATTTTCTTTATTTTTTCTTTCATATACCAAGGTGATATTGTCTTAATGCCGAATTTGCTATACAGCACAGCAATTTCCGCCTGCAACTTGGATAAAATCTGAGATTCCGTAATAGTCAAATTATTGCATGGCAAGCTATCTTTTGAGCATCCTTTTAGTGTCTGGTTACCATGTCTTTCTAAGTCACAGTATCGAGCAAGAATGTCACTCTTCGTCAGTGGTCTAGGTGGCAAAACATCAATGGTACCAAACTCCTTCAGTATACGTGTATCGGCACTGCGCAAACCACCACGTCGAAGTGCCATATTGCCACTGACGAGATCGTCACCACAATATAGGCGAGCGAGTAACGTGCATTATTAAGGTAGCACAAGTTTATATGGAAATGCATAGTGACTGGGAATCTTTACGGAAGTCCCTAGGAATCATTCGCAATGACCTAAGTTACCCTATGTTTGATTCTGCCATAATGTCGGATGAACCGAAATGCCCTCCCGTGGGTCATGCGGGTCACAGCCAGGCCGGCGGAGGCTGCCGCACCTCATCCCAGCGCCGGAAATGGTATTATACTTTAATTAAAAATTGCGAATAGTAGATATTTTTTTATTTGTCTAATATTTTGCAGGTCGTCATTTAAGCATAGTAGGCGCCTGTTTAGCAACTTGCTGAATGATTCTGAAAAAGTCGGATTTATTGAAACACCCTAGCGTGCGTGCGTGCGTGCGTGCGTGCGTGCGTGTGTGTCTGTGTGTGTGTGCATATATCTATATCTACACACACTCGTGCGCGCGCAATAGTGGTATCCGACTGCTGTCCTGTAGTTCAGTCCGTGTATGGACAAAGGTTACGAGAGTTCACTCTAAACAAAACAACTACTGCCCTATAGTTCAGTCCGTGTATGAGCAAAGGCTATGGGAGTTCGCCCTATACAAAACAATTCCCTGCCCTGTGGCACTTATGATAAAAAAGGCTTCGGGAGTCCCTGAGATAGTTTGTTATCGCTTGCGACCTCGTTCTGGCAACTCCTGCGAAGCCGCTTGTGCCAAACCGTATCAGTCAGTCTATGCCATCCCGTTGGATCCATCAGCTGAGTGAAAAGAGGGAGCCTGCTGCATGGGCAACAGCTTGCTCCGCACACTCTTTCGCCCTGGCGTTGACTCTACCTGTACGGGAATGGGTAGGGACAATAATGCCGTAGTCGTCATCAACCGATGGTGGCCTTTCATATATGTATATGATTGTCTGGGACACAGACCATCAGGTGGATCGGTTTGCTGCGTGTATCGTCTTCCCTTCCGCTGATGTCCACGCCTGGAATCCTCCTTAATGAAGCTGCTGCCTACTTTCAGCTTGAAGAGCGGTTTTTCTCCTGCCAACAGTCACCTTGCTTCCCACATGCTCCGCCTTCTCCCTTATGCCGGCCACCCCATCGAATAGACTGCCTGATCCTTCGACCTGATCTGACCTCGCTTCGCTTCTGTTCACCTGTCCTCACCTGTCCGTGCTCACCGCGTTGACTTTCCTTTCTCTCTTCTTATACTCCCTCCTCTCCCCTTCCCTTTCTGTCTCATTTTCAATAAATCTAGTTTGTGCATTTTTCTACCACAGTATCAACACAGTAGAGTAGTTTACCATTCATGTAGGTACTTCAGAACAAAGCTTTGCGCTTGGCCAAAAAAATACGTACCCTAACAACACATCCTCATCTACCTGAGCACGGACTTCATGAAAGACAGGGCACAAAACCACTGAACATACGCATACACGCATGTATCCTAAACCATACAAAACACAATCACCAACTACCACAAGTGGCAACGCAGATTAACCCTACATAAACACCCCAACCCCATAGATCTGCAACGGCGCCCCGAGCCACTCTGAAGCCACAATGACCAGTCATCTCAGCAGGGGCGCCATTTCAAATTTCCTTGGTGTGTTGGTGGGGGTGGGGCCCGGCCGGTGAGGGGCCAAGCTACGTGTCTTTTCTTTCTATTTTCTCAGTCCTACCCCAGATTCCGCTGGCGAGTCTGGACCTTTTCAAAGTTGTTCTGAAGCCATATGCAACTGATATTAGGTCCTAATGTATTGCAATATGGCAAACATGAAGCAGAAGTAATTGTAGCCAACTCACACACTAACAATATCTTAACGCAGCAAACTTTCAACAAGGCTCAGGTTGCTGTAACTTGAATGCTTCCTTCGCCCATATAAAATATATTTTATAGCGCAAACTCTATAAACCTGAACTAAGAAAATATTGATGGACATATAAACATTGAATTTAAATCCTTACATGCCAGAGCAAAACAGCCACCAATTACCCAAGAGTTAATAGAAAACTAGGGAACCTAATGTAAATTTGGCCTATTGAGATATGACACATCACTTGTAGGCATCAACATCTTATTACGGATAGATGTTACTGAACAGCCGTGGCATGTTCGAAAAGGAACCCGTATTCTTAAAAAAAAAAAAAAAAAAAAAAAAAAAAAAAAATTACAGGTACACTCGAATAGGAACAAACTGGAAATAAGACCAAATATTGTTTCTTTATATATACGCACTTTTGGCGCCTCTGCACCTTAGTAAGGGAAAAAAGTGGAACACTAACAAATCCACAACTAACTACAATTGATACGCACAGTTGCGGAATTATTTTTTAGTAGAATTGCTAGGTCCCAATTTTGTACATCTGGCAACCACTTGATGTAAACATAGCGTAAATATATTTATGAATGAGGCGTAACCCCTAGATTGTTTGTAACAAAGAGTGTGATTGGTAGAATATAAATGCCCAACAAGTGTATTAGTATCTATTTTTGGACACCACGTAATCCTTTGCTCTTTCGTTTTCTTCAAATAAGTGATGATAGAACTTGTAGTGTTAGTTATTGTCGACTTTGTAGTGGGATATTTTTAAAATGCGATTTCCTGGAACTGTTTGTTTATCGGAATGGCAACACGTACGGGGGTGAGGCGGCATTCCTCACCTTCATAGCAAGTATCAATTATAACTGCATATTCCTCGAAACTCGAAAATGCTTCATATTTTAAAAATTATATGCATGGCGGTTGTATATAAAAAAAAAAAAAAAAAAAAACGTTGATATCCTTGTAAACTAATGGAGTCAAAGTTCCTTTTTGCCAGAAAAAAAAAAACTGTTACATTATATTTTTCATTACAGAACAATGACTTGAACGCAACAACGCAGTAGAGCTACAATGAATGTAGATACTTTATCTTTTGTGTGTGTGTGTGTGTGTGTGTGTGTGTGTGTGTGTGTGTGTGTGTGTGTGTGTGTGTGTGTGTGTGTGTGTGTGTGTGTGTGTGTGTGGGCGCGCAATGTCTATAATAAGTCAATATTTAGTGATGCGTAACGAAGCAGTATGATTCTTTCCGATCATTCTGAAAAAAACATGATATCTGATATCTTGTTCATTCAGATAACAAGAAATTTAATCTCGCTTTCTACTTTTATCTGACAAGTATGCGATTTATATTTCCCCTTGTATCTTGTCAATGCATGTCAAAGCTTTGATGCATGATTTTAATATGTTTATGATAGAAATACTTATTTCCCGGTGTGTGAAAAAGTTATCTAAATGCTCTTTTGTTCACCCGGAACTGAGTAGTTTGAAGAAAGAGCAACCATTTAGTAGATAAATAAAACACGAGATCATATATTTGATACTCTTCATGATAATGAATCTTCATAAACTCCTGAATAATCAATTCGCGGCTAATCCTGATATATACCAAATAAGAAAGAACATATGTCCAATGGTATATGACGTCACAATGACTTATGGGGAATCCGAGGTGAAAACGAGGCTGTCAAGCTGACACCTTTTTCAAGATGGACGCAGACCAATCTGAAATTGTAAATATGTAGGGTTGAGGGAAAGTAATTTCTCTCCCAGCGAAGTAGGTGCGAGCTAGGTGCCCATATAGTCTGAGTTAGCAATCCCGGATTATGCAAGTAACAAGTCCCTGGCTAGTCTCACGGTATAGCTGTCGGTTGTACACATGGTCCTGCCAACTGTACCCCATGATCCGGCGAAGGGACTTGTTACAAACGGCATCAAAACAAGACTCTACGACACTAGATAGCGTCCAGGTTTGGTTTCATAGAACAAAACTGGAAATATCAAGGCCTTGAAGACACGTAGCTTGGGCCTTCTGCATAGGTATCGACATCTCCAAATGCTCTTGTTGATCGAGTTCATGCCTACTGCTGTCTGACAAATCCGTCTACCGACTTTTTGGTCTGACAGCCCAGAGACATGGACTACGATACCAAGATATGCAGAGCTCTCTGTGACTTCAACGTCCTCGCCGCAAGCATAGATCGACCTAACGGGTTCTCCTAACAGGCCCCCAAAGTCCTGAATCTTGGCCTTGGTCCAGGAGACCTCTAGACCCAAGGCCTTCGCCTCACTGCTAAATGCATCAAGAGCCGCCACCAGTGATTCCATAGGTTAGCAACATCGTCGGAAAAGTCAAGGTCTGTGACTTTGATATTGCCCAGTGTTGCTCCACACTGACTTTGGATCCTAGCTCAGCCCATTATCCTGTCAATGCAGGTGTTGAAAAGTGTTGGTGCAAGGACACAGCCTTGCCTCACCCCTGAATTAAAAGGGACGAAGTTTGACAGGCCCCCACCAGGGGAAATGCCGACTCACCTCCATAAGTGTTGCTATTTCGATAAACAAACAGTTCCAGGAAATCGCTTAGAAAAATATCCCACTACAAAGTCAATGATAACTAACACTACATGTTATTACTTATTTGAAGAAAACAAAAGATCAAAGTGCTTGAGTAGTTAAAAAAAAAAAAAAATGTTGATCACTTATTTCCTAGCAATAACACTCATTGTTACAATCAATCTAGGGATTTCGCCTCATTCATAAAAAATACTATTTACGCTATGTTTACATCGAAGTGATGCCAGATGTACAAAAGTGGGACCCATCAAGTGTACTGGAATATAATTCTGGAACTGTACATAACAAGATATGTGAACAACTTTGATCATAAACCTGTTTAACTTTTTATAGAGCAATTCCCTCTTACCACAACTGCTACGCCACCACGAACGCGAAGTTCTAGGCCACTCTGGTACTTGTTTCCCACTGAAATGGTTATCCAGGCTGCTAGTGAGGACCTAGACCTTCGTTCATCTTCTTTTCCATTTTCTGTTTTAGACCTTCTTCACCAGCCTCCTCTCTTTTTCTCTACATTGGCTGGGTTATGTTTGTTGTTTCCCTGCCTTTCGTTCCGTTGGAAAATACGTAACATTAGTGCGCTACAAAGACTACGCTCGGACGGAACGGTCTGTAGCGCTACAGTGGCGCTCAAATGTAAACATTGACCCACGCGAGCTTATTTTGTTTCAAATTTTGTTTAAACACATTTAGCATGGTTATTAATTATGCTTTTATTCATAGTAATCATCTTTTTATCTTTACATGGCTTACATTCCCTTAATAGTCCATTCAGGAATCATGATCTCATGCTTCTTCACATTTTAAATCCTTTGCTTAGCTTAATATGTAGTCAAATACCAGTCAAGCAGTACCCACCAAGTTTCAATTGACCTTAAAAGTTCCTATGGCAGGATCCATACCGAAAAATATTTCTTGGCGCATTCTACATTAAATGTGTTTGGAAACACTGCTAGGCGCACCACATCTCGGGACCGTAGCACACACACAAAATACAGTATCGTGCTACAGGCCGTTCCGTTGAAACTGCGCTTCGTAGCGATGTGAAATGCCCAACGGAACGCAGAGCTCAATGCCTGCTTCAGACTAAAGCAGAATCAAGGCTCGGTCTTAGTGCCGAACATGTCTGTTATTTTCATCAACAATGTGGGGTCTAAAAGCCCAGGTAGCTATCAGAATATGTTTGCAGACGACGCAAAAATACAAAAAAGGGATAATAAACGACCTCTCCTGCCCGTGTCTCCATAGATAATGCATAATGAGGAGTCGTACCTAGCGTAGAAAATGTTTAAATCAAGTCCATTTTAGTCCATCGTGACTGACGCAGTATGTTTAGTGTTGTTTATGTTACTTTTTTGAAATGTGACTTTTTACTACTTATTTTGCCCTGGTTGATCAGTGTTATTGATTTTATGTTCAATTTTGCCTTTCTGTGTTTATTTTATATTTCACAGTGATTTAATAAAGTCATTTTATGATTGATTTGAACTAAATTGAACTTTGCTCATTTTATGGTAATATTGTAGTCCATTTCCCGCAACTTTCTGATGTAATTTCGCACTTACTTTTAATGTATTATGGACAATAATGCCCTCTTTGCCACATAATGACTTTAGCACTCCCATCATCATCAGTTGGTTCATTTCGGTGTTGCGCGTGACAAATGACAATGATATACGTTGTCGTGGATATGGTCAAGTTACAGAGAGAAAAAAAAAAGAGGAGCAAGATAGATTGTTAGGTTATCTTCACCATTAAATTATAATTGGGATTGTTTTTTATTAGAATAACCTTTTGAAAAGGAAAAGATAAAACAAAGGCAAACACATTTATTTGCATGTTTCACAGAAATCTCATCCACACACAATAATAAACTAATATACTGTTTACTATATGAAAAACTCATTGTGAGGTAAGATGGGGGAAGTTCAATTACATGAGAGGTAATTGTAGAAACTTGCAAGATTTCTTTGATAACATAAACTGGGAAGCAGTTCTGGAGAAAGAGAACACTGATGTAAAATATTCAAATTTTTGTGAAGCCAATTAGAAAGTAGACTGATTTTAACCAAAATTCAAAACCGAAGCAAGAAATTTCTAAAAGTATTAGTGTAGTATGTAAGATGACAGAAAGGAAAATTAGAGAATAGTGAGTTGAAGGTCTTGAAAACAAAATATCAAATTAAAAAATCGGGTTTAGGGAAGACAAGTCATGTATATTAAATCTCTATTTTTATTAGTTTCTGAAATATTGTTCGGAGATGGCTGGGTGGACTGCGTATACTTAGTCTTTAAAAAAGCGTTTGATAAAATGTCACACATTCAACAATTATGGAAACTAGAATATCTATGTGGACTGACAGATAAACTCCTCGAATTAATGAAAGACTTCCTACATGTAAAACAAATGAGTACAATAATTAGAGGGGAGCACTCTACGCGGAGACGAGTATCACAAGGCTCGGTCTTAGTGCCGAACATGTCTGTTATTTTCATCAACAATGTGGGGTCTAAAAGCCCAGGTAGCTATCAGAATATGTTTGCAGACGACGCAAAAATACAAAAAAGGGATAATAAACGACCTCTCCTGCCAGTGTTTCCAAAGATTATTCATAATGAGGAGTCGTACTTGGAAAACTGAATTCAACATTTTTAAATGACGCAGTCAGGTTCGAGGAAAGTCAGTATCGACCCCTAAACCAATACAAGTCAAGGGATAGTATTAATATAATTAGGGGAAAATTGAATAATCATAACCAGGAACTTAAGTCCAGATGATCATATAAATGGAAAGGTCCATAAAATGCTACGACTGATTACAAACATGAAGGGACACACAAAGTTTTCAACCACCGTTCGACCTACTCTAGAATATGGTGCTTAGGTATGGAGTTTACGTTCAAAAAGAACATAGATAAACTGAAAAGAATTCAAAGAGCAGCCACAAGAAGGACACCATGTAAAGTAAGACAGACTGCAGAAATAGGACTTACTACTTTGAAAGAAAGCAGGAAAAGGGATATGATTGCACTGTACAACTATGTTACAGGAAGAGAAGTTAGTTCAAGATGATTTTAGACATAAGAAAAACTAAAGCTTTCCAACAAGATCTATTGAAACATAGCAGAGGGAACCCTTATTATTATTATTTGTTTATTTATTTATTAATTTTACTAAATTATACCTATATATATTCAGTTAATGCACACTTACGGATTCAATTCCTCCTAATTAGGTAAGAGATCTTCATAAAAGGCTTTTTTATGTAAATTGATCCCCATTTGCTTTGTCTGTCTTGCATTTTTCGTTCAACCAAACATAGTCTTGAAAGGTCTGTTTCCCAAATGCCCTTTTCCACTGAACTAAAATTATCCCTAACTCTTCTCTTCTCTCACGCATCAGATCTATGTCGTCTACAATCAAGACTGACTACGGAGTATCATCCATGATGTTGTGGATGAGTACGTCCGTAATCCGGTAAAATATATGTGAACTTAAGGCTATTGGCCTGAGTTGTTTCATTATTGTGGATATGTTTCATTTGTCTAACACAAGACCTTTTTTGTAACATTTCTGAAACCCTTGACATTTTGATACACTCTTATACATGTTTGCCCTTTACACGTACATTATTGGAACCTGTTGAACATCTTTTTCATTAAAGTGTTTGATACACTCCGGCCAGCCAATCAGAGCGCGATATTTTTCAGATATATTTCACGTAGTCTCAGATAAGGATTTATATTTTCATTGATTGCGAATCACATCGTAACTTTCTTGATATAACTTTTTATTGTAAAGGTGCTTAAAATGTTTCTGTGCCGTTTTAGCAGTACATGAAATACATTGCTCTCTCTATATGAGTAAGATTTAAAAGGAAAAAATATTTTGACAGAATCTGAGAAATACATTTAAACTTTCTACAGCCTTGAGAATCGGAGAGTGGTGTGTATAAATAGTATAAGTTGCGGAGTAGTCAGGTACTTTTTCCATTTTATTTGAAGCTTCCACAATGTCTTGATTATAATTAAAATCATACCAGCTTGTACTTTATTGGTTTTCTATTGACTTTCTTTATGTGAAATTAATAAAGATAACTTCCCCCTTTTTCAATACATTGTATGTCAGTACAAACTTCGGTGAAATCAGTTTTGTAGCGACCGTGATTCAAGTTGAAATAATGTATCAAAGTGTTAGGGGGTTCGGGATGTTACAAAAATGGCCTATAATATTTAGTCACTCCCGTCTTTCTCAAGCACCAATGCACCAACTGTGGCCTGTCTACCAGCTATGAAGCCAAACTGCATCACTTACTTTAGATTCCTTTCTCTTCGATTATTCTCTCCCATAACTTCACAGTGTGTGCAGTCAGTTTAATGCGTCTGCAGTTGCTATTAATGGATGTCCGCTCAAACACTTGTATTGTTCTATTTACCCTCCACGCTGATGGCATCTTTTCCTGATCATAGACATCCTATAGTATGTCTATACCGTCTTCTAGATATCCCCAGACTGTCTGGTCCAGTTGCCTTGTTTGCCTTCTTCTTTTCAAAGTTCTTGCCACCCGCCATTATTTCCTCAGTCCCTCTCTCGTTTGAAATACCTTTCCCTATTAGTGTTTTTGAGGTTCTTCATTTCACAGCTCCTATTTTTTTTATAAATCACATTGCCGTTCTTGCCCTTTATGCAATCCTTCATCCCCAGGGGCTAAGAGGGACATCCAGTCCTCTGCAGCAAAATGAAGGTAAGATTTAGTGGTCTAGCCGACTAGAGGAAATATGTCACTTGTTGATCTTCCTGCTCAGAATCCTCATTGCGCCTCAGGGTATATGCGTTCTGCCTGTGCCTGTAACCTCGAACAAAACTTTCCCAATAATACTGAGAACTTGAGAAGGGTTTTTCACGGCAGTTGTTACAGTCGTAATGGTCTCCTTTGTTCTCAAAGAACGTTTTATCGTTGGCATCACGCATCTCCTGGGGCATGCTTCCTTCCTCCCAGCACGGTATCTGAAGAAGGCGACGGAGAAGGACAGTCTTCTTGGTGGTGGTGCCATCGTTTCCTGAGGCTTTCCTGCAGGATAGGGAATTGATAGCTTTGCTGAACTTCCCCAAGGCAGATAGATTGTCGAGCTCTTCCATGACAAGCAGGAGGTAGGTGCACTCAGCTTCGGTGTTGGTGACGATGAGTAGAGATCTTGGGACTTCCACCCAATGCTCCTTCTGTTTTCCTCGTTCTGCTAGGATGTTGCCAGAACATGATTTTAAGAGGGCAATCTTAAACCGTCTTTAGTCATCGTTTAAACGCCGCCCTTCCAAACCCGAAGACAAACCATAAAATTCGTTACTAGAGGCCCACCTCGTGCCTGTTGTTCTTATTTTCTCATAGGGAAGTCTATCCATGTTTATATTTTACAATGGAAATGCGTTAAATATATCTCTAGCTCATTCTGTATCTAGAGATCAAAGAAACAACCCATTAACACGGAGATTATTTTTCGTTTTTGATAGTTATTTTGAAAATATTTAGAAACTGTTCCTCTTAAACACACATTGTCTCAATTAATTTCTTAGATATTATATATTGCCAATAGCGTGTGTTTATATACAATTTAATCATAAATGGTTTTGATAGTAATGACAATTCTGAATTTTAAAAGGAATCTCGTTAAGTGAATTCAATTCAATAAACATGCTCTTATGAAGCCGGTAAATATAAACAACAACAACAACAAAATGTAGTCGGATGATGGCATTATCACGGCAAGAGTTCTCTCCATAGCGAGCATTAAAAAAACAATATAATTCTACCAGAACACTATGGTAATAAAGAATAAGTTCTAAGCGATGCCTGTACTTTATTCTAATTGTGCTCATTTTTATATAGTTAAAATTAATGTCCTGTCTTTATTTCCATACAAAGGTACAAGTGAGAGACAGGCAAACAGAAAGGGATGGGTGGATTTGTGAAAGAGATTTGTACATAATGTATAGTATACTGATTTCCTATGCGTGTAACCTGCTGTCTCTTAGACAGTCCAACATAGACTTTATATGGTTTGCCCATATCAGATGTCCCTGCAATACTTTCATAAGGCCAGACGGTACTATGTCCATTTTTCTTGTTTTTCGGTGGTCCATACCGGGCCTTCATAATATCGAAGACAATTGATAACATGTTTTTTTTTTTTTTTTTTTTTTTTTTTTGAGAGAGAGATGATGGTATTGCATAGTATGGTTCTTCATGCAAAAGTGCTAGTTTTGCTAAGTGATCCACCTTGCCAAAGATTGATATTCCTATATAAGAGGGTATCCAGTTTAGAGATATATATAGAATTCTCTGCTCTGATAGCCTAGAAAATTGGTGAAGGACATTCCTAGCTACCAAGTTTCCTGGACTAAATGCAGTAAATCTATGTATTTCACTCTGGTGGTCAGAGAAGACAACTAGGTATGGCTTCTGTTCACTACCTTTTTTTATATGTTATGTGGCCACTGACTCAACATCACTTGTGTTTATCCAATTGGAAATTTGGACTCTTTCTTTAAAAGCAATTTTAGGAATTAATGTACCAATCCCTGCTGCTCCATAAGGGCCAATTGAGGCATCAAAGTAGATTGCAAGTAGGAGGCTTCGATAAGGGGATGGAGAATTTCATCTACATATTTCAGAGAGAGAGAGAGAGAGAGAGAGAGAGAGAGAGAAAGAGAGAGGGGGGGAGAGAAAGAGGGGAGGGGGGAGGGGAGGGAGGGAGGGAGAGAGAGAGAGAGAGAGAGAGAGAGAGAGAGAGAGAGAGAGAGAGAGAGAGAGAGAGAGAGAGAGAGTGGACTAGTGTGAGGTGCTCTGAAGGGATTCTACCGTTGGCACAAGTGTGAGGAGTGTGGTTTCGTATACCCTGACGGTGATGATGTAGGGAAAGTCCAACTTGTGCAGAAGTAGAAGTCGGGCATCGGGTAGGTCCTGCAAGGGGCCTGGAGTGGTGGCCCCCAGTAGGAGGCAGCACAACGGCGATGCCGCGGACACGCCGCCCTGATTGGTCACTCCTGCCAGTTGGAGGGCGTAAGCTTGGAGGCGGCTTGACCAATCTCAGAGGGAGAGGGAGAGGGAATTTCTCGAAAGGCGAGCAATGACGCCTCAGCTAAACTCCAAGCGTGTTGGACTTCCGTATCTACAGGAGATGGCTTTAGTCAAAATTAGAATTAGTTTTTTCCATGCCATTGTAAGATATATATATATATATATATATATATATATATACTTTTCGATATAAAAAGGGGCTTCAACCATAAACTTGTTCAATGATTTGCCGGTTCTCCCAACCGAGTTTCACCATGAATTTAATGTTTGTTTTGGCCTCGATTTTGGTGGATTTCACGTTGCTTGAATGGTGCCTGACTTCCAATTGGTGGCAATATATTCAAGGGTTGATGTTTGAACATGTTATAACACGTTGGTACCAGAATGCCTAGGTGCATTAAAATCAAAATCCTTCCATATGATTTTTAGCAATGGACTTTTTCCACGAACTTCTTCAGGGCTTCTTCGTATACCCAGAAGAAACAATATAACGAAAAGGCCTCCAACATATTCGCTTGTTTTCTTGTTCTTCCCATCCATGTTCTATTTGCAATTTGTTCAACATGAATCTCTCTCTCTCTCTCTCTCTCTCTCTCTCTCTCTCTCTCTCTCTCTCACACACACACACACACACACACACACACACACACACACACACACACACACACACACACACATACACGCGCGGTTTGGTTATTTACTCCGTTTTGTTTATAAAAAAGAAAATAGTTTTCTGTAAAATAAATGATAAATAAAAGCTCTTTCTATATCCGGTTAAAAAACAGAGAATATCTGTTTAAAAGATACTGTGTGAGAGCAAATAAGGGATAAATGGGTTGTATGAAAGTCTGGAAATCCCTCGCCAGTAATCTTTCTTTCTTTCTTGGATTTCTTGGCTATCAACCAGCGGCATGTGGCCAAGGTTATTAAGCCAATGGATCCTATTAATTCTATCAATCTATATAAGCTCATAAAGTCATTAGAAAAATGATTACTTTACTTATTATTTTGTCATCATTTGATTAAAGTTTGATGTTGTAAAATCTATATTTTTTATTCTCAGGTAATTTTTGAGTGTTGTCTATTGTTATTGTAATTTTGGGATATTGTTAATATATGATTTATGGTAAGGGTGGTGGTGCACTGAGGGCACTGTGGAGGAAAATTTCTTTCTATATAGGGAGTTAGTGATTCTGGTGGCATTGACCCTGAAACGGGCCAAAACCACTCCCTCCTTTCTTGCTTTCCTGTGGGATGTATCCCACAGTTCTATTGTTGTTTTATGCTTGTTGTTTATTTGTAGGTTGGTCCACTCACTTTGCCACAGGAGATATATTTTTGTTTTTATAAGAGACACAAAACATCTGAGATCTATACGAACTATGTTAATGTCCAGATCGCCAGTTGACCCGGCTAAATTGTCAGCCTGTGCATTGCTATGGATACCAGAGTGGCCTGGTACCCATATTAGCTTGATTGATTTGTTGGCACCATGTAACTTACGAATTATATTACTCAGCAGTTCATTCTTAGTGGTTTCTGATGATTTAATAGCTTTAAGTGAACATAATGAATCTAAAAAAAAAACTATTCTATCGTGGGTCGTCGATAGTGCAAAATTAATTACTTTATCAATGGCAGAAAGTTCAGCAAGAAAAATCGATGTATGATCCGGCAGTCTGAACTTTAGTTCACATTCAGTCCACCATACACCCGCACCCACACACTCATCTGTCTTGGTATATATATGAAAAAAATGTTTAATAAGGATCTCTCTGGATCTCTGGCGTACCTCCACCTCCGGCGTCATGGCCTTGGCTGATGGAAGCCAGGCTTCCATGATAGAAAAGTTGGGGGTTTCCCATGGCGCTATATTTGACTGAACAAGGGTATCGATGGTAGAGAGGTTTAGTTTGATTCCATTTGTTACAAAGAATATTATTGGTGTGACATACTGTTTGTTTAATTTTGCTTCTAAGTTATCCCCTGTGTGCAAGGAATGGCCGGGGTTACCATCCACTGGCGGCGAGGGATTTGAACGCAGGTCAGCAACATTGCTAGACGAGATCGCTACCACTGCACCACACAGCATCTATACCGGTTCTGTCGACGAGGTCGTGGAGTCGTGTGGCAAAGAGCATAGTGCCTCCATTGCCATTAGGGTGGCTCGGGTCTCGAGCCCCTTTGCGGCATAGGCCAGTGCTAACTGACCGCGTCTGAGTCGGAGGGAAGGTACTCCTGACTCCACCTCAAGACGCTCGATCCGAGTGCATTTTAGGGCTCCAACACACACACGAAAACAAGCATTCTGCACAGCATCCAAACCTTTCAACGTTGTTTTTGATGTCGAGCAATACACGATTGACCCATAATCTACTTTAGACCTAATCAGGGTTTTATATATCATTAGTAAAGGCTTTCTATCAGCTCTCCATTTATTACCAGAAATGCACTTTAATAAATTTAGTGTTCTTTGACATTTATTATTTAACTGACCAATGTGGTCTTTCCAATTGAGTCTACTACCAAAGAGTAGACCAAGAAATTTTGCAGAATTTTGATTAGGTATTGTCTTGAGTTAGCCTGATGTTCACCTTCCTTCAATGTGAAAAAATGACCCCAATACTCTTTCTAGTGGAAAACTTGAAACCCCACTGAAGGCCTCGGTTATGAATCATATCCAGTGCCAGTTGGATGTGATTTACCGAGAATTCTGCATTATTGCTGGAATGCCATAATGTGCAATCATCAGCGTACAGTGAGTATTTAAGATTCCGAGGAGGAGCTGGTAAGATGTCATTGATCATGCATACACTTCCTTGTGGGACGCCGTTTGCCTGGCCAAAAATATCTGAAAAAGTGACATTGTCAGAAAACAATTTGACAGCAAAGGTTCTGTCAGAAATGAAATTTTGAATAAAACAAGGCAAGTTTCCACGGAATCCAAAAGCATAATGTTTTCTGAGTAGGACATATCGCCATGTCATGTCGTAGGCTTTTTCTGTATCTAAAAATAATGAAATCAAATTATTTTTTTGGCAATTGCCTCCTGAATATGACTGTCAAGTTTTACCAGTTGATCGAGAGTTTGGCGTCCCAATCATGGCATCATGATTAAGATGCTTTATCATTTTATATCGAATCTCATCGGGGCCTGGGGATGTTCCTCTACAGGCTTCTAGGGCTTGGACAAGCTCATCCATTGTTAGATCTTTATTGTAATCAAAGTCATCTCCTGTGGCAAAGTGAATAGGTTGCAGCTCAGCCGCTTCTTTGATGGTCAGGAATATTGGTAATTTTCTGAGCTGCTTGTATGAGAGAACTGCCTGGCGAGTGCATTAGTAATGTTTCTAGGTGAATTGAAATAAGTACCATCGTGGATGATGTTATTAATTTTGAAAGATGTTTTTTTCTTATTTATTTTATTGACAGTGGACCAAACCTCTGATATTTTTGTATTCCTGTTAATTGTAGAGACAAAGCTCCGCCAGGAGTCTCGTTTTGCTTGTCTTATTATTCTACGAGCCCTAGCTCTTGCTTGTTTGTAGTTGCAAAAGTTCTCAGTGATGTTATTTTTGAAAAGCCTGTAGGCCTTATTGCGGCGGCACAGCGCCCTGCGTCAATCTGGTGTCCAACATGGAACTCTATGCTTAACACTATCTGTCAAAGTTTAAGGAATGGATAGCAATGCTGCTTCTAATATCGAATTCTGAATATTGTTTACTTTATCATCAAAGGTTTCTCCAACAAGTTCGAGCTTGACGCTCCTTGTGAAGGCGACCCAGTCTGCTCTTTTTACGTTAAATTTGGGTGCTGAAGGCACTTTTAATCAGATACGTGTCATTAATTTTTACTTTGCATGCGACAAACTCCAAACTAGAATCAATAGTCACTTCAGTAAAAGGGAGGCCTTGGTGGATGTACATGGCGATTCCGCCTCCACCCCTACCCTCACGATCCTTCCGACTTAAATGGTAGTTCCTCAGCGAACGACCTCGTCAGAGACGAGGTGTGTTAAGTGCGTTTCTTGGAGAACTATAATATCGGGAGCTAATAATTTAAGGTCATTTACTTTAGATATAAGACGCGAAGATTACGTTTTATGAGGTTTAGAAGTGCCTTGTCCGCCAGTTTTAGTTTTCTTTTTATGGGAGGGAGGCGCCTCATCAGCCTCGCCTCCCGGGAACCTCTCTCGGGATGGTTTGGAGACAGAAGCCTCCATGTCCTGCACCTCCTGGCGAGGGAGACGACTGACAGATTGCGACCTGCTTCTCTCTAGAGAAACCGATCGCGAGCCAGGCGAAGTCCTCACAGGAGTAGCCCGGATGGGGAGGTGCGATCCGGACTGTGATTCGGTATCAGCCTCCTTAGGATGTTTATGCTGGGTTAATGCAGCCATTTCATCAACCAATTTAGTCAGTTGATAAACTTTAATGTTTAGTTATTTAACGGTTTGTTTGAGTTTAGCAATTTCTTTATCCTTAGCTGCAAGCTGTTGACTGACATTACTTGCACTAGGGGTGATGTTTGTGTCAAACTTTCCACTTTACTTTTAGCTTCAGTATAACTTATTTCATGTTTTCTCGTATATGCTAATGTCTCAGTCTCCCTCTTCAGGATGCTGCACTCAGCAGATCCTGACTGATGGGGACCTCCACAGTTAGCACATTTTGGAAATCTGACTAGTACATGTGATAGTGTCATGGGCTTCGGCACATTTACGGCAAATACATTTATTTAAGTCTTTATCAATACATCTTAATGATGTGTGTCCGATTTTTTGGCATATAGTTCAATGCATTGACTTTAGGATGTAAGGTCTTACTTGGACACGTTCATATCCTACATTGACATACTCAGGTGTCAAAAAACACAGTCCAGTTTTCGTTCGTACATTCCCATCCTTCTTGGTCATACAATGAACGTCCACTACGTCTTGGTCCTTCATGCTCTCGAGAATTTCACTTTCTTCCATCGTCTTAAAATCTCTGAAAGATTACTCCCTTACAGATATTTGGGCCAATAGGAATAGTTACTCTAACTCGGAGATCATGAATTTGCGTCAGCTTAAGTAAATCCTTAATCTGGGTTATATTGTACTTTAACAAGGAGG
>NC_061845.1:17935134-17937634 GCF_019202785.1 Penaeus chinensis
CATTGTATAGTCCGACAAATATGGTTATACAAGTTACATAAGCTGCAAGATATTTTGTGTAAATTACATAAGGTATTTTCATATATTACAGAGGACTAGTGATGTATTAGTTGATGATGCGACGCAGTGGGCCTGGTGGGGGAGGGGGAGGAGGAGGTTTCAGCAAGCCTCCTCCAGCCCCCCTCACGCATGGAGGTAGTGGTCGGGTGCGGCTCCACACCCCTGAGGTCAATGGAACTCATGTGAAGGATCGATTTGGGTATGTAACATGCTGTTTATGAAGTTCATTTTATAAGGATGTTGCAGAGATATTACTTGATGATCATGTTCTGTTGTGTGTGTATGTAATCTGAATATTGTATTTTGAAAACAGATAATTGGCATAATGTTTATATAGAAAACTAATTACTTTTAGCTATACTTTTCTCGTGTCTCCTACCCTTAAAAAAATGATAAGGTATAGAAAAAATATAAGAGCTTATTCAACAGATCTCCTCGTGAAAGATCTCCGAGCTTAGTGAGCAGCCTTCCTCTCTCGCCCTCACACCCAAGCAGCAGAGAGAAGTCACCAAATCCTGCATCACAAGATCTGCATGATTGCTCTATGTGTCTCTCTGCTTACATACAGGTATTTTAGTTTTTGACTCTTTTGGTAATTAGTCTTAAGTGGGAATTTCATGGATATGAATGTCTTCCAAAGGAATTGAAATGTTATATATTTTCTAGGGGTATGATTTCAGTATTAGCAAATGGATTAATATTTAGCTATTATAAAAAGAAAGCAAAGAAGGAAAGATGATGTTATTCAAATCAAATTTTCTTTTATTTCAGTCACTAAACACTGTCTGTGGCACAGCCTGCCGTTTATCCCAGTGCTTGGCCCAAGTGTGCACGGAGGCAGGTTTTGTGGACCCTTACTCAGTACCAGGCATGACAACACAGCCTGTTAGGGAAGCTGCCGATGCATGGGAGGGAGTTGCTCGAGCTGTGGGTGTGGCCAGTGCAGCAGTCAAAACACAGATGCTGGTTCTACTCCAGGAAGTGCAGTCACGGCAAGACATGTCTGACACTATCCGCCGGCAGGAGATAAGTCGGGTGAGAATGGAAGGAGAAATTGAAAAGTAGAGGGGAAGGGATAAAAAAAGAGAGAATAAGAGAGTGTGGAAGCAGTGTGAGATCAGAGGAATAGTAGGAAGAATGGGAAGTACAAAGTGAAAGGAAATGTTTATGAATACTTGGGACCTGTATTAAGGAATGTCTGTAGTGTCTCTTCAGATTTTTTTTTAATGAAAGAAAGTGACTTATTGAGTTAATGTCTAAATATTAGCCTTTTCTTTGATGCCTTTAATTATGAGAAGACAAAGAGATAAGAGTAGAAGATCACATTGTCCATAATCTTCCAGGTTGCTCAGGCAATGCTGTCTGCCTTCCTGGGTCTGCAGTACCAGTTCTCAGCTGTGGTCATTGAGCGCTTCACTGCCATCCTACAAGCCCTGCGGGATGACAGCCAGAGCTATGGTTGCCAGAGCATGACATCACAGGGCCTACCATCTCAGGGAGTGCCCTCACAGGGGATATCATCGCAAGCTCCTATGGGGCTGCCCATGGGGGGCAAAACTTGCCAGGGCCCACTGCCTGGCCAGGTTGTAGATCCACAGCAGCTGCCGGTGTCTAGTCAGTATGTCCCGCAAGTGGCGGGCCAGCCTTCTTGGCCACCCTCTGGTCCACAGCCACCACCACCTCCTTCATTGCCACCAGGTCTAAAGGGTGTCCAGCCTGTACCACTGCTGGAGAGCCCAGGGAAGGAAGACAAGCCCCGCAGCCGCCACCCCTCAGGGGGTCACTCCCGCCACTCCCCTGCTGCCCCTGGCTGGTCCAACCCGGGTAGCGCAGTTGGCGTTCCTAACAATACCAGTTACAACTCAAACTCTAATTATGCCTCTAGTCTTAGTCTTAGCATGAACAATAGTAACACACTGTCACCTGGCTCGTGCTATGGGCTCTTCTCACACATGAATGGGGGAGGCAGCGCAGGTTGGCACACCGATGCCATTTCCCGTCGATGGTCCATGGGTGGGCCAAGCACAGAGGGCTGGGAGAGGAGCTCTAGCCTGGGGCCCTTTAGTCTGATTGCTAACAGAAGGTGGTCAGTCCCAGAGGCAAGTGAGCATGATGTCAGTAACATGAGTGAAGCTGACTCCATGAATGACTTTTATGGCCTTCAGGGAGACTGGAGTGGGACCATTGGCTGTGGCTCCACATCTTGGGGGTCTAGAGGGGTTCTCCAGTTACCATCACGTGATAGTAGTGTCACCAGAAGCCCCAGCCACAGTCGTTCTGTTACACCAGGTAAAAAAAAAAGTGATTATAATTGTTATTTCCATGTAAAATTGGCACTCGACTGCAAGTATATCTTTAAAGATTTGTTGCTTAAATGTTTAGCATTATCACATAATTAGTGGGAGTCACCCACCTAGAGTGAAAGCTGATTTAAGCATAC
>NC_061845.1:17950134-17965134 GCF_019202785.1 Penaeus chinensis
CAGGGCTCTGTAGCATAACCACAAAAGGAGACAAGTAGTTTTATATTGTTTCCATATCCTATTTAGGTTTGCAGCAGAGGAAGCATATACTGAGACCTGCCTTGCACTTACCCATTGCATTATGGTTGTAAGCTCTACTTTGTGAAGCAAACTAGAAACCTTGGAACTTCACATTCAAACATGACCTCAGACCAAATAGATTTCAGTATACTTCCAGTTTTGTTGCCATTAGTTCAGCATGGTGGAAGGAAGGGTTGTGCCTTGTGAGATAGTTGTTAACCTGTGCATAATACTAAGAGTAGTCCTTGGTGATAGTAGAAGTGTTGTCCTTTTTCTCCTGAGTAAATATATAATTTTTTCCTTCCCCCAAATTAGTCTAGTAAATTAGTTTATTCTTGATATGCGTGTCAAGTGTGAAAGTGCTGAATTGGCTCTGGCATGTCAGGAACATGTGCTGCCTAATCCTAAAAATAGTGATGAACATGGCTAGGAATTTAAGGGTTCCATGCACTGAATTACAACCATAAAGGACTATTTCATAGATGTTTGTAATTTGTAAGTTACATGGACAGGAATAGTCCATCATCACTTACATGGTTTTGTGAGAAGGGAAATCTTTTTCTTGTAGTTGCATTATCCTAACGTGTGAAGTTAATACAATGGTGAGAATATGGCAGTGGCAGTTTGAATGTGTATAGCATTAGCAGGGAGTGTTTTCTTTGTACCTACATAGTCCATTGAAAGGCTTTGGAAGATTCCTTTGGAAAATGTGTGGCAGACTAGACTGCAGGTTTTAAGTCCTAGTTTGTATAGGCAAAATTGGGCATCAAAATGCTCTGGATATGTTCTGGAATCATGGTGGTAGGAGCCAAGGTGGAGTGGACAACATGAAAAAGAAGTCAACTAGGTAGTGCTCTTGTCGAAGAACTTGGGCAAACAGTGTGTACAGATAAGGTTCTTTTCCTTTTTTCTGTATCTGCCATGTCTTGTTATAATGAAAGAACAGTGTAAAAGAAAACTGTAGCATTCATAATTATCTTTGCATACAAACAAAGAGGTAATTGGAGGTGCTTTATAATACTTGAGAAGAATATTGCATGTAGCTTCATAGAGTTCGTATGGCAATGGTGGCAGATTGCTTGCAATGGACACAAGATAGTGCATAGAGATCTCCAATGGTGATTTGAAAGGTAATTACTGAGAAAATATATTGCATTTGATAGTGATTCAAGATGGAAGCATGTCTTAAATGTAGCCCAAAACTGTCCTGGATGATAAGTTGTTGGTCGGGGATGTTAGATTCATGCATTATCTTTGACATGCTAAAAAAGAAATTCCAGAGGTGCCATTTGATGTCTAACTTATGTTTGACTGCCTACAAAATAGATGTAGCAATGGGTTTAACCCTCAAAAGTTCATATTTCTTGCTCCACAGAAATTAATTCGTTTTCTCAGTTTGGACAAGACACTTAAAAAGTTGCAAATATCCTCTATGAGAACACTGAATATTCTTTGGTTTTGTAAGCAATAATTATTAAAAGTGAATTGATGCTGAAAATGGTTAGAACTCAAGACTGTTTATTATATGCAAACCCATTGATGCCATAAGAGCATGCATACATGTCCTGTCAACTAAGATTTTAGTTTGCTATAGATGGCTCCATCAGTGTTTAGTCTCTAAGGAGTCATTTACTAGCCTACCTGATCTCACATGTTTCCCTGTTCCTTGAATTTTGGAAAGAAAACTTATATTTATTTATTGGTATTGTTCTTAAGGTTATAATAATACCATTGTCATTGATAATGATACTAACATTACTTTTTTTCACAAAAATTCTAAGAATAGGGTAAACATCAGAGGTCAAGTAGGCCTTGTTGAATTGACTTTGGTGACTGAGTACTTCTGAAGCTATCTGTATGTATGAAACAAAACTACAGTGGACAGTACATGAAGCTGATGCCAGTGGGTTGATAGGAATAGAACACTAAAGAAAACCAGGGAGTGGTGAACACAGAACATGCTTACTTAGTTGACATCTACATTTCATACAAAGGAGAGTGTTCATACCATTAGATATTACAAGAGGAATATCAATTGTAGGATTTTGAAAGGGAATATAATTTTTTTCAATTTTTTTAAGATAATTAACTTTGATGTGTTGTCAGTATAAATGGTTTATGGGTAACTATTTTCTTGTATTGGATTTACTGGAAAAATTATAATATGTATTTTTTAATGCTGAGCATCAAATGACAGTAATTTTGCTCCACTATTCCCTCATTTACTTGACACGAAAGCTTAAAGGATAAGAAAATCAAGCAAGATAAATTAATTTACTAATTAGTTAATCAGTTTAATCAATTTCTACCATCATTCTTCTTTCTGTCTTTGTTTGTATGTGTTCCATCCCTCTTTGGTTTGAAAAGGTGAACAGCAGCTGTTGATGATTTCAGTCAACTATGATCCTGTACTGTGCCTGGGATATGTCTCTTTTTCATACAAAAGGGGCATCCTTTAGAGTCATGTTTGTGGTATTTTCTTGTTGGATGCCCTTTGGAACATCACCTGTGGCCCAACTTGTTTGGGGATACTAATAATTTCATAATTCATAATTATGACTTCCACTGGCATGTGCTTGACACCTGGACAGTGACAACATAAGCATCATAATTACATTATTTCACTAAATATTCCCTTGGGTTGGGTGACTGCTATAATGTCATGACTATTTCAACATTCTTATGTAGCAGCCTTCAAATATCCCTTTGATTCCAGGTGAAAATGTTGAGGTCACCATGACGTGCTATGGTATTAGGGGGATAAGTTCAGTGTATCCGTCTCATATTTTAATAGTATCCTATAATCCTTTTTTAGACTTTCTCTATGAGTTATTTAAAAGTGAATAAAAATCTACAAAGCTAAAGAAAATGGAGTTCATTTTTTTTTTCTTTTTTTTTTCTTTTTTTTTTCTTTTTTTTTTCTTTCATGCTTGCATTGTAGTTTAAAACTGGAATTAGTTTTGGAAGAAAGGAGGCTGAAAATGTATTTGTATGTTGGTGTGAAGGGGAGATCTGTCTATTTAGATGTTCTTACAAAGTGATTTTGTTGTTAATTAACATTTTTGGTTAGAAATTTGTTGGTGCTATGGCTAAGAGTATTCTGTAGTTTTGTTTAGTGTATATTTTAGATTTACTAGTGATTTGTAAACATGTGAAGACCATAGAAAGTATGCTTTATTTTATATATGATTAGGTGCCTGTTCATAAATGATGGACAAGAAAATGGCAGACTGAGTTAATTTGTGCACATACCATGTATATCATTTTATTAAGCATGAAGGAAGAATCCATTTTATTTGATATTTGTCTTCCGTAGACAGAAATTATATAACCATAGTAGTGCAATGATTTATTTGAAAGGACCTTCATACATAGCTCATAGAATATTCAAGCAGATATCTTATTTTAAAAAATTATTTATTGAGTATTCTAAAAAAATGTTTAACTGAATTGAAGAGTGGAAGACAAGATGTATTTTTTTTTTTTCCACTTTTCCCCTGAAGAAACAATTGATAAATAATTTACAGCTGTTACTTGTTAGCTGGTGTCTTGTGAGTGAAGTCAGGCACAGGCTGAGTGCACATGGACTGTCTGTTATACTTCTACTGACTTTCTGCCTTTGTGGCATCAGCAAATTCTTATTTACTCTGTATTTCATGCAACTTGTAGAAATTTGTATTTTTAAAATTTATGCAGTAGTAAAGATATTTGATTATTTGGTCATTATGGGGACTTGTAAGAATTATATAGGTACTTATGTGATTGGACATGGGTATGAGCAATATACACACAACATGCATCATACACATGACACCTGTACACAACACAAGTAAGCCACACACTCACATAGCTCACAGACATGACAAACACGTGACTTATTCATGTAACTTACTCATATGCTCATGTGCACAAACACACATGCTCACATGCGCTCTTTCCCCTCTCCTCTCCTTTCCTTTTTCCTTTCCTCTCTTTTCACTCCTGTCCCTCCTCTCTCCTCTCCCCTCTCTCCTCTCTCCTCTCTCCTCTCTCCTCTCTTTCTCCCCCCTCTCCCCTCTTTCTCCTCTCTCCCCTCTCTCCCCTCTCTCCCCTTTCTCCCCTCTCGCCCCTTTCTCCCCTGTCGCCCCTCTCGCCCTTCTCGCCCCTCTTGCCCCTCTCGCCTCTGTCTCTCTCTGTCTCTCTCTGTCTCTCTCTGTCTCTCTCTGTCTCTCTCTCTCTCTCTCTCTCTGTCTCTCTCTCTCTCTCTCTCTCTCTCTCTCTCTCTCTCTCTCTCTCTCTCTCTCTCTGTCTCTGTCTCTGTCTCTGTCTCTGTCTCTGTCTCTGTCTCTGTCTCTGTCTCTGTCTCTCTCTCTCTCTCTCTCTCTCTCTCTCTCTCTCTCTCTCTCTCTCTCTCTCTCTCTCTCTCTCTCTCTCTCTCTCTCTCTCTCTCTCTCTCTCTCTCTCTCTCTGTCTCTCTCTGTCTCTCTCTCTCTCTCTCTCTGTCTCTCTCTCTCTCTGTCTCTCTCTCTCTCACACACACACACACACACACACACACACACACACACACACACACACACACACACACACACACACACACACACACACACACACACACACAGTCTCTCTCTCTTTCTCTTCTTTCCTATTAACTCTCCCCCCCCCCCCCTTTTATCTCTCCTTTCAACAAGCTATTAATGGAGATGTTGAAATCTCTCCAAAATCTACTGATAACCCTTGCTTTTGTGTCCTGGTGCTACACTATATTTCCTTCTGCAGATGATAACTAGGCCATTCTAAACACCAGAAACAATATTATACATCAGATTCAATCCATTAATGCCATTTTTGTTAGTATCAGTGACATGCAGTTTTCCTGTATAATGAAGACAAGTTTGTGTTCTGTGAAGAGAACATCTGCATGAGAACAGTATATAGATAGTAGTGGCAGTATCCATTGTAATTGCTGAGAATATTGTGTATTTCCTGGACATGAATGAATCTGTAGAGAAAGCATAAAAAAAGGAATGAAAAAAATGCCATAATGAAAAAAAATGCCATAATTTTTTCTTTGTAAATATTCCTAAAGACAGTACATTTTTTTTTTTTTTCAATCAAAAAAGGGCCAATTGTTGTATTTTGTTATATCCATTCTTTGCCCTTCATTATTATTATACAAGTGTTTTTATCCATCCGGAAAATCACTAAGGAATAATGTCAGTATTAAGAAGAGTAGATTGATTTATTTACCCAGATTATTACATGGAAGGATTATTCATATGTGCTAATTTCTTGAACCTTGCAAACCTAATCTTTTGCTCCAAAATGAAAGTCCCCATTTGATTTCTTGATATTCACTTGCTCACACATTTGCTAATCCCAGATAAGTGAAGATGAAAAAATAAGGATAGAAGTATAATATCAATAGATATTCTCACTTAATAATGTGCAGATCTTTAATAGTCTTAGAGATACAGCCTTGAGCAAAGATTTACTAAATATAATATCATATAATGCAGTAGTTTCCCTTGTACAAGAGTACACATGAAAATAATGGTTTACCAAGTGATGAGGCTGTATGGCAGTTGGGATTAGTTACCTATTTATTTTTATTTAGTTTATTTATTGATCTGTTTATCTTTTTTCAAAACTTTCAGTGGATTTCATCAGATAAATAGGTGGGATATTTAATGTGGTACAGTTCCCCAATGAGATATACAAGTTATTTACAAGGAAATAAGGTAAACTATTGGATGTTGTGAGGAACACAACAGAAGCATCACAGACTTTTTTTTACGTCCCCAGATGGCCTAACCCATTTTCCTTCCTAAATAGAAGTTACACTTTTGGATTCAATCCACCCAGTATGTTATATCTGAATGTATTAACATAAACCTGATCTAACACACTGCCTTTATTGTAAGCCAGAAAAAAAATGTTGCAATTCTTCTGTGGTGATGTTTTGTTGGGAGATGTATTTGATAAATTTTAAGAGGCATAATGTAGAAATTGTGGTATGGAAAGAGTAATTTGTATGGTACTGAATGTAAAGATCCTGTCTTCTAATAGGGAAAGATTTTTTTGTTTTTTTTTTTATGAAATTGCATTGTAATTTGCAATTCAGGATTTTATGAAATTGCAATGTAATTTGTATTTCAGGATTATAAGGGACTGACACTACTTTGTATCAAAGCAGTCCTCTTGTCTTTTTTTTTTTGTCTTTTTTTATAAACTTCTGATCCACTGTATTGTCTGTATTAACCCATCAGTGCTAGGTACATGCACTTTTCACTGTAGTTTTGTTCATTATTTCTTTTCTCATATGAATAGTTCTAGAAGTTCTTTGTCACCAAAGTGTCAGTTACTAGGCCTACCTGATCTCACCTGGTTAACCCTTTTCATAATTTTATGTAATATTATGTAATGCTTTAGTGTCATTATCATTATAATTATTTTATTAACATTAATAATAATAAATGTAAAGTAAAAACTTTTCTCTCCAAAAGTTGAACGAATGGGGGACTCCTTGGTGACTAATAACTTCTGCAAACACCTGGGTATATGAAATTAATAAAACAAAACCATAGTGGTAGTGGATGCATATATGTGCTCCTGGCAACAGCTGTTTAATGTAACTTTGATTTCTTGTAATCTTGTAATCTGTAACTTCAGAAGATTATTTAACATTACTTTCTGCAGTATTGGGCCTTTCTGTTTTTTGGGTAGTACTTGTAGGATCAACAGACAGTCTATGGTATGTTCATGACTAAGGAAAAATGGGACAAGGATATGGTACAAAACAAAGGTTTATTGATGATGAATATCCACACTGTAATCAGCATTGTATTTTTTTCTGAGGCAGTTGCAAGAGTTTTGTAAAGCTCCTGAAAAAAAAAAAAAAAAATAGAAGTGGTGAATAGGGTTGTGTTTTAGAGAAGCAAGGTTCTTATCTTGTACTTCATAATCATGGTCTGTATATCTATATGAGGCATGTAAACTGTACGTTCTTGGAAAGAGTTGAGATCTGAATACAAAATGGTGTGACTCCCTTGTTTTTAATATGAGAAATGTTTTGTCAAGAAGATTTAATCAACATGAAATGTTCAGAGAGGAAGTTCACATAGAAAAACATGAGTCACTTTGTCCCTTTAAATCAGGCACTAGACTTGGAGATCATGATAAAAGGCTATTGAGAGTGTAGAGAAAGATAACTGAATGAGAAGGAACAATTTGGCAAGGCAAGATATGGAACTAAATCCATTAGTAAATTTTTATATCACAAATCATTATTACACATCTTGTCATGTGAAAAATAGATACATTGGTACAGAAGACAGCTGATGATAGTTTTATAGTTAATTTGAAATTATATATTGTATAACATTTACCATCCACAGTAGTTATATAAATTTTGTTGCACACAGATGGCTCCACAATTGCTCACTCACCAAGGCCTATTGATAGACTGTACTGATTTTATTGATTTACCCATTCTTTGAATTTTCAGGATTTTGGGGGGGCTTTCTATTTATACTGTTCTAAATAATAACAATAAAAAATATTTTTGAATATCAAGGTAAAGGGTAAACAGGTGAGATAATGATGATTGACTCCCAGGTGACTAAACACTTGTGGAGCCATCTATGTCAACAGAATTAATGAACAAATTACAAGGACATGGCATATATGGAAATGCCATTCGTGACCATTTTTATATACATTCAATTTGTTTATTATGAAAGGTTTTAAATCTGTTTTCACTCTCATTCCTTGCTTATTTTGATTTTAGGGATAATATTAGGTAATACGAAATTAGTGTTTTGTTTTTGAGATGGAAATGAAACCGTTAAGAAGAATAGCAACATAAATTTAAATGCTGTCGGAAGTTTTACTTATGCATCTCAGATAATGGTGATATGATTGTTAGGATGAAAATATATCTTTAATTAAAGGCTAGTTGACTGATCATATTATAATGTGCCTCTGATCTGTTGTAGGTTTGTCTTGATAAATCTGAACATTTGAAGGCATTCTTTAATTATTATTTTTGAGTTCTAAAATTGTTTAGTTTACTTGCATAATTTACTTGAGACTGGAAGATGACCCATGTTCTAGGTGAAGAGCTGAAGAAAGGAGAGATCCTAAAATTTAGAGATCCTAAAATATATATTATATTAGTATTGATTATCAGCTCATCTTGGAGTAGTATTTGTACTAGTAACACTTTAAATATTTCAATGAACTTACACACACACACACACACACACACACACACACACACACACACACACACACACACACACACACACACACACACACACACACACACACACACAAAAACACACACACACAAAAACACACACACACAAAAACACACACACACACACACAAAAACACACACACAAAAACACACACACACAAAAACACACACACAAAAACACACACACACAAAAACACACACACACAAAAACACACACACACACAAAAACACACACACACACAAAAACACACACACATACAAAAACACACACACACACAAAAACACACACACACAAAAACACACACACACACAAAAACACACACACACAAAAACACACACACACACAAAAACACACACAAAAACACACACACACACACAAAAACACACACACACACAAACACACACACAAAAAAACACACACACACAAAAAAACACACACACACAAAAACACACACACACACAAAAACACACACACACAAAAACACACACACACACAAAAACACACACACACACACACAAAAACACACACACACACAAAAACACACACACACACAAAAACACACACACACACAAACACACACACACACAAAACACACACACACACAAAAACACACACACACACACACAAAAACACACACACACACACAAAAACACACACACACACAAAAACACACACGCCCACACAAAAACACACGCGCCCACACAAAAACACACGCACACACAAAAACACACGCACACACAAAAACACACGCACACACAAAAACACACGCACACACAAAAACACACGCACACACAAAAACACACGCACACACAAAAACACACGCACACACAAAAACACACGCACACACAAAAACACACACGCACACACAAAAACACACACGCACACACCAAAACACACGCACACACCAAAACACACGCACACAGAAACACACACACACAGAAACACACACACACAAAAACACACACACACAAAAACACACACACACACAAAAACACACACACACAAAAACACACACACACACAAAAACACACACACACTAAAACACACACACACTAAAACACACACACACACAAAAAAAACACACACACAAAAAAAACACACACAAAAAAAAAACACAAAAAAAAAACACACACAAAAAAAAAACACACACAAAAAAAAAACACACACAAAAAGAAAACACACACACAAAAACACACACACACACACACACACACACACACACACACACACACACACACACACACACACACACACACAAAAACACACACACACAAAAACACACACACACACACACACACACACACACACACACACACACACACACACACACACACACACACACACACACACACACACACACACACACACACACACACACACACAAAAACACACACAAAAACACACACACACAAACACAAACACACACACACACACACACAAACACACAAACACACACACACACAAACACACACACACACACACACACACACACACACACACAAACACACACACACACAAACACACACAAACACACACAAACACACACACACACACACACACACACACACACACACACAAACACAAACACACACACACAACACCACAAACAAACAAACAAACAAAAAACACACAAAATAGAGGATTTGATGGAAACACTGAAATTTTTCATAATTTGTTTTTGTCATATTTCATGTTTATTGCTAAGCCTTCTAAATTATTATCTTTCTTAAAATCTCTTCATATACATTTGTAATGAATTGTATTATTTTTCATATTTTTTTTATGTATTTGATCTAAAACTTAAAAGTGCCCTTGTAATTGTTTTCTTTTGGTCATAACGCTTGTAATGATTTTTATGAATATCTTGTTCATGTGAACCTAAACTACAGACAATAAGGTTAAGAGTTAACTGTTTCTGTGTATATCAAAATGTGTATGTATATTTTGTACTTATACATTTTTCTATAAAGCCATATATATACCTGAAAAACACACACAAACAAAAAAAAACAAACACAAACACACACATACACACAAAATAACTATATATATATATATATATATATATATATATATATATATATATATATATATATATATATAAAGGGGATTCCATCTGTCTAACAACAACTCATGTGGTATGAGGGAAGGGTGTCAAGATACTTTTAATGCTTTATATTGTTATTAGTCTTCAGTGAAACAATAGTTCTTCGTAGATTTTTTCTAAAGTAACAATAACTAAACAACGATGCAGGGATGTTTCATGTAAGTTGTGTACAAGAGGGCAACTTTAGAAGTTGATTCACAGGTAGTGTGGTGGTATGACCATGTTGCAAATTACTCCTTACATCCACATCTGCTCAAGAACTGTGGCAAACTTTGTGGAGACAGTTCTCAGTTGAGCACCAAGTTATGCCATGGAATTATATAATGTACTCATACCAGATGTACAATCCATCTACCCTTTGTTATACTTAACTGATTAGATTTTTTTTTTTTTTTTTCTAGCCCAAGAGCAGCTTTGCCAGGCAATTCTGTTACATGTACCTGAGGCAAGTCATCAAGTGTCACAGGAATTGATAAGAACTTGAATAAACCACCACATAAACCCATTATAACAATGACCACAATGCATTTGGCAGCTTGGTGTCAAAATCAGCTGGCAGTTGCAGTACTTGGCAATAGACTGATGAGTGCCAAACCCCGTGTCTGGCTGGCCAGATATTGGTATGTACTTCACACATTTAATGGCAGTCTTTGTATTAACTAGTAAATGGAATGTTCTTTCAGTGTGCATTTTCTTTACAACCCTGTACCTTATTTTTTACTGATGAGCAAAGTGAATGAAATGAAAATGAACTTTAAATACATTTATCCCCCCATAAATCAGTTAGATGAACTTGAACATGAAGTTTTATAATATAAGGAAGATAAGTGTGGATTTCAGATTCTCTCAGTTTAAGAATTTTGCTGTTCACAAAGTAATTTATTAGAGAGATGCAATTATTTACTTTTCAATCTAATATACTAAATAAAAGGATTGCATAAAAAGAAACACCATTTGAGCATATTTTTTTAATGCACAATTATTTCTTCACAAATACGTGAAAAAAGTAAAATGTAAATATATGAAATTAACACCTACAAAAAATACTTAATAGAACTGAGAAAGAAAAACAAAATCTGGCAGAAAAACATAAAAAAAAAAAAAAAAATCCTAGGAATGCTGTGAGGAGAACCATTGCCACTCATGAGCTATTCAACAGAGATCCTTAAACAAAAGTATTCAGCCTTTTACACATATGCCTTGTTCTGACTTACAGGTTAAATAATACATGAATGTAGAGGTTTTTAGCATAATGAAGCCTTCCTGTGTGGCTGCAGCTGGATTGAACAGTGTGCTAACATAATGTTCTATGGTATCAAAAGATCCTGACTGGTAACAATTATCATCTGAGTAATAAGCAGTGTCTTAATAATAAATACATAGAGAGCACTAAACACAGTTTGGTATCTGTAACTTTTGATAAATGCACAAGAATGGCTCCCATCAAAAAATACAAAAACACTATAAATATTATTGCACAATACACAAATCTGTGTTTCTTCCCTGTATACTGAACTGATAAATTTCATTCACTTACATTCTTTCTATTTTTACACCTAACAGAAAAAGGACTTACAGCTTGCCAGAGAAAACATACAGAACAAGAGCCTAAGGGACGGAGGTCCAAAGCATATGCAGTCAGATAAATATGGTTCTAATATTTTTCTTCAATAATATATTTATTTATTTAATTATACATTTATTTCCACCTTAAAACATCAATATATCAACCACTGATTCTTCCTTAAGTTATACTGACTTTTTTCATTCTGAAAGCATACATTTCTTTTTGGAAACAGAACACAAAAAATGGTATATGCACATATATCCATATGACGACTTTGTTAATAATATAATAATAATAAAAAAAAAAGATTCCACAGAATTATTTCGCTCTGAATCCCAAAATAGAGTAGCCATCCGTATCAAAACCTTACCTATGTACGTAATATAGTGTTTATATATTTACATATCGTTGAGTAGTATATCACACTAGCATTCTTCTAATCCTGCCATGGCAAAACACAAATTGACTAGCCTTCTAATAAACCTTCCACTGAGACGTAATGCAAGTCATCAGCAGAGAGAGACACCCAGAACCTATAAAGCAACTGAATAACCAATCTGAAGTGACTTTTTAAGAAATCTACTTCCCACTGACTCCTTTGAATGAACTGGTCAAGCCATGGTATATTAGAATGAAATCAAAGTACAGAAAAGTGCTCTATAGTTAATATTTCTGGGTAATAAACCTATGATAAATGAGCCTACTTGTTTTCCTATTGAGGAATTAGATAAATATTTTTACTGAAATGGTTATGGGACAATAGCCTTTTTTAACCATATATATATATATATATATATATATATATATATATATATATATATATATATATATATATATTATATTCAATGTATGTAGTCAGTTGCCCATGGGTTATGGCTCTCATGATTTCATTTTTTTGAACTACGGAAATGATCAAGAAGAATGAATGCATCATTCACAAGCCCAACTTGTCTATGTTGAGGATGGCAACAGTGATGTTGTCCTGAGAACCCCGGTAGTAAGCACTCAGGCACAAGGACTTGGCACCAAAGTCCGACTCGTGGATGTGGTCTCGCACGTATGCTACTGCCTCCTCATTGCTATACACATCCCAAAGCCCATCCGTGGCCAAGATGACAAAGTGTGCCTAGAAAAGAAGGAACAATGTATAAAAATAATTGAAAAGGAAGAAATGGGAAATAAATATAGAAACGGTGGAAGGGAAGAATAAAATCAATATCACCGGAAAGAAGGAAAACAGAACAAAATGAAAGTCCCAGCTTTGGTAGCTACCTTGTGATCACGAAGACTGAATGTGAGGACGTCTGGCTCGGCAGTGACCAGCTTGCGAGGTTCCTTGAGGGGGAAATCTCCAAGGGCACGGGAGGTTGCCAGAATGCCTGCCACACGCCAAACACCTGAGAAGGTGATAAAGCCTCCAGCCTCCTTGATTCGTCGTCTCTCCTTCAGCTACTCAGAGATGAAGAAGAATGGAGAGAGATTTATGCTTATGCAAAGGTTTATGCAAATTCAATAATTAGGTTTTAAATAAGTAGGAACAGTAATATTAAGAGTAACATCAAGAGCAATAATAACAAAATAATAATACAGACAACAGCAAATGTTCACCCTCTAACCTGGTTAGGCTTGTGATCAAAGGAGAGTGGAATGGTTGATCCCTTGAGGTCACCCATGACTGCTCTGGAGTCGCCCACATTGCCAATAACCAGCAGCTCACCATCCAACAAGGCAATTACTGCTGTTGTGCCTGTGTAGAAGCCCAGATGAATGAGGGAAACTTTTATATGTACGGGAAAAGGTAGAGAAGAGGGTGAGGGATGAGAGACAGAGATTGACCGAGATAGAGTGAGAGTGAGAGTGAGAGTGAGAGTGAGAGTGAGAGTGAGGGTGAGGGTGAGGGTGAGGGTGAGAGAGACAGAGAGAGAGAGTGAGAGTGAGAGTGAGTTGATGTTGTGGGTGTATGGAATAGGCCAACATTTTGTGTCTTGGGTTGATATGAGTTGCTGGATTAGGGGGGAGGACTGGGAGGACAGGGAGGACAGGGAGGACAGGGAGGGCAGGGAGAGACAGGGAGAGACAGGGAGAGACAGGGAGAGACAGGGAGAGACAAGGAGAGAAGGGGACTCAGACAGGTATGGAGAAGTACATACAGGATATGCAATGAGGCATGAGCTAGCTTAGGGGAAAGGGTCACATATAGTTAAGTATAAGGAATGAATGAGAATAAATTTATTACCAGTGCAAGAGATGGATTTGACCAATTTCAGTTATATTTTTATCAGACATACTAGTATTTCATATGAAGATATAATTGTAACCAGTCAAATGCATCTCTTGTGCTGTAAAGATACTCACTCTCACTCATACTTTTTTTCTACATTTGTTAGGTACATCATAAAAAAAAGGGATGGATAAGGAAGGAATGCTGAACAGAAGGTAAAATGGGGATAACATTAACAAAAAAAGGAAATTGTAAGAAAAAAAAAAAAAAAAGGAAAAAAAAGGCAGCATATGAATCTTGCCATAGGGCATGTATGAAAACAAAAATCTCACCTGACATGTCTGTCCTGCTCTTGCAATGCTGCACTACTTGCTTGTCTACTGCCATGATTTGGTCCGTTAATAGTCTGGTGTAGTTTATGTTCTTTTGAGTGTCAATGTACCCAGAAGACTGGCTACTACTACTGCTGCTGCTGCTGCTGCTGCTGCTGCTGCTGCTGCTGCTGTTGCTGTTGCTGTTGCTGTTGCTGCTGCTGTTGCTGCTGCTGCTGGAGCTAGAGTCATCTTTCTTCTCCTTACTGGCACTATTGCTATTGCTATTGTTATTACTGTTATTGCCATTGGAACTGCTGCCTGAGACAGAGCTGCGTTTCTTAAGGCTCACACTGTTGTACAGGTCATCCTTCTTGGAGGAAACCTCAGGGTCAGCTGGCTTGGCCGAGGTAGAGGCGGGGCATGAGGATGAGGATGAGGAAGAAGAGATGGACCCACTACTGGGTTGGGAGATGGTCTCCACACCACTGCCT
>NC_061845.1:17970134-17980134 GCF_019202785.1 Penaeus chinensis
TATATACCATTATAATTATACCCATTATATCTCTATTACACATATAACTATCTACCCATATATATATAACTCATAACTATATACACCTCTATATATCCACATATCTATCTCCCTATCTTCTCCACCTCTATATATATACCCATCTCACATCCTACCACTCTTATCTACACTCTAACCCTGCTCCACCGATATATAAAACAACATCTCACTATATCTACACTCATCACTATCTAACTACTACACAATATATCACTACACAAATATATCACTACCCACTCTTATATCAATAACATCATCGTATAATAATCCACATATTCTCTATTACCTATATATACAAGCCATATTATAATATATTAAAACATACTATCTACATATATATCCCCCCATCTAAATACTTTATATATACTCTCTATTCTACACATCAATCAATATACTAACATATCACTAACACCCTCATAACATCTATTCACAATAATTATTCCATCCTCTATCTCATATATCCCTATCTATACACCCTCCAACTCATATATCTATGTCTATATACATCTATATCTCTATACCCACCATCTTCTTATAATCTATTCATACATCTAATATACATCTATTACCATCTAAATTATACAACAACTATTATAAACCAACTCTAATCCTCTAATTACAAATATATAATACCTAACTATCCCTCTATCTCTATCCTATCAGTCTACTCCATATATCTATCTATCGCCATATATATAACAAAAATATATACCTATATATACATATAAATTCTACCATATATATCTATCTATATATACTCATATCTTCTTACATCTATCTATACATCTAGATACATAACCTATATCTTCTCCCTAAATACCATACTATATCGTATACATATATTATATAATATCTTTACATATCTCTACATCCCTATATCGATATATCCATATATCCTATGCATATCATATAATACTTATACATAATATATATACATCCTATATCTCATACATTAAATTCTCCATATCTATATACCTCCTCTATTTATTCCACTCTAGATCCAATCTCTCTACTATATATAGTACCTATCTATATAATAATCTATCACATTAATCAATACAACATTATATACATTACCTATATATACCTATATCTTCTCCATCTTCTACATCCTATTATCTATACATACCATCTAATATCACCTATTACCTCCTAAACCTCTATATCTCCCAGAATCTCTCAACATTTATAACTATAATATATATATTACTCCTCTATATATCCATATCTTTATAATATAATAATATATATAATATATATTCTACATATCTATACAAAAACTTTATACATTCTATCTATCCCACTATCTATCTCCTATTATAATCTATAATATACCTATATATATATACATTCTATATACTATATATCTTATATCCTATAAATCTACATATCTTAAACCTATATCTATACTATATATACATCTACATACTCTACAATATATACATAAATATCTTACATTTCTACATATATGAAACATATACTATACAAATATATACATCTCAATATACATATATATTATACCTCACAATATTACATATTATATACAACTCTATATACATAATATATATACCTACATATAGTGTTTACTATATCTATACATACATATATATATAAATATATATATTCCCTCTATATATACATATCTATATCTTACATATATCTTATACATTATAAATTACATTAACAATATATATAATACCTAGCTATCGTAACATATTACATATATATACATATATTAGACATATATTATATTATACATATCTCTACCTTTATATCTATCTACATATATATACATAATATATATAACATACTCTTACATATCTATATTACTGGTATTAAATACATAATTATATAATATATTATATACATCTAGTCTCTACATATATCTACATCTATATATATACCCCAATATATAATATTAATTATATATCTACATATCTCTAACCATTTCTATATCATACCATACATATAATACCTAATAATATATATACTCTATACAGACATATATATATACATCTATATCTACCTATAAATAATCTGCATAATATATACATTATTCTATATTTCTATCATATCAATATAATACCAATATCTAAACATTATTTTTAAACATATCTAGAATCATTAATATATATAAATAAAATATCTCTACCTAAATATATTACAATCTATATATTATTTACATTCTATATTCCCTATCTATAAATTATACAACTATATTCATCTCTTACATATATATTCCTTACATGAATATCTATAAACATCTTCTATCTACATCATCATTTCTATTCCTATATAAATATACATAACTATATATATATATATTACATGCTATATCTATTGCCTCTATATCTAACCATCATATCTTAATTATAACATCTATCTATATACATATAATACTAAATATAATAAAATACTTCTCTACATATAAATATATACCTTCTTTCTCCCCGAACGTAAATATACAATATCTATACATCAAACTTTACTATATATCTATACATATATCTATACATTATATCTATCTACTATATATATCTTACATATCTTCCATAATATATCTATCCATACCTATTTATATACATATATCATAGTCTACATATATTATTACATCCTATTTATACATTAAATATTACATTTTATATTAACATATTACATATACATCTATATGTATATCTATGTATATATATGTAATATATATATGAGTATATCTATATGTATCTTATATATGTAAATGTATAAGTATATATATCTATGTTATTTGTCTTATATATATGCTATTATATATGTATATATATGTATTATCTCTGGTATTATATATGTATATTAATATGTATTATATTGTATTATAGATACATATATTATAATATTATATACCTATTATATATACCATATATAATACACATATATATACATTTCTAAACATATATAAACATTATATAAACATATCTATCCATATATATTACATATATATACATATATATAACATATATATGTACATAAACACATACAAATACACTACATATATATACATACATATATATATACATACATATTATACACATATACATCATATATACCTCTATATCACAAATATAAATATTGACAATATTATACAGATATATCACATTTATTACACACATATCTGACATCTATAGTGCACATATATATTATATTTATATATATTTGTATATCTATATTATATTATAATTTAAAATATATATTATGTTAATCTAGATAAAACATATATTCTACCCCCACACATTATATAAAATATATATATAACATATTTATACATATATTATATCATATCTATAACAACAGATATCTGTTAAACATTATATATAAGACATATCTTATCTAATAGTATTATATATATAATATACATATATTTAATATATCTCTACAACATAGATATCCTATATAAACATTATTATAACATATATATACAAATCTATTTCCATCTATATTTACATATATACGCACCTATAATACCTATCATATTATATATAAATACATTATATACACAGATATATACATACATATATCTATACCCTCTCTACTATAATTATATATACTCATATATACATATACATATATATACACACATAAATATACCACACATATATATACATATATCTAATCTTACATACAATATATACACCTACATTACTATCATTACACCTCTTCTAATCTACCTAACATTAAATGGTATATCTAAGTATCTATCCTTCTGTGTGTTATAGTATACAATATGTGTATCTTATACATATATGTGGTATATCATCCATTTATGTTAATATACATATATATACCAAGCCTATAAAACACAGATATGACATCTATAGATATATACATAGATCTATTATACACATATATCCTATAAAATAATACATAGATAATTACCTATCATATTTCTATTCTGTATATATGTATCTGCTTATATACTAACTATATGCTAATATGATGATCGATATACAGATAGACAAAACAAATATCAGATGGAGATTAAGCATTGGTGTCCTATTTGCAAATACATGGCTTGGCCTCAAACACACAACTTGCTCATTCACTCTCTCTCACAAAGGTATACCTCTCACACACGTATTCATGGATGCATGGACATACAGAAAAAAAACGTCTGTCTCTTCTCGATGCTCCTCCCACTCAGTCAAATTTCTTAACAAACACTACTGTAGGCTTCCAAAGCACTTGACCCCCCGCCAAAAAAAGGGGGGGAGGGGGGGCCTATTCTTTCTTAGTTTCATTAAGACAAATCATGACTGAATGGACACCTTTATCCCATATACATTTAAGGTCCAAACTGGCTTGACACCAATTCTTTGTGAGGGAGGCAGGCAAACCCTTGGCCCCCTGCCAGTCTATAGTGCCAGGAACTGTGCGTCAGGCTAACCCCAACCGCACGGCTGGCACCGGGCCCTGCTTGTCAACACAAACCAGCTCTGGCCCTTCTGGTATCAGTTTTAGGAGGGGAAAACCTGGTTATGTGTAGTAATTGTGTGTAAGCTCTGTGAGTTAAATTTTAAGCCAGGGTGATGACTTAATCCCCAAAGACAAGCAAATAGATGTAAATAGTCAAAACACTAAGGGATAATTCTGGTACTAAAGTCATCAGTGATAAATTAAAAAGAGGAAGAAAATCAATGTCAGTTATAGAAGGAGAGGGAAAAGGAGAATTTTGTAAAAACAAGTGCTAAAAATATTACGAAGGATTTGTCTCCTTTCACCCTCCTATATTTGCGTTGTCACCATACACTCTCACACACACACACACACACACACACACACACACACACACACACACACACACACACATACACACACACATACACACACACATACACACACACATACACACACACACACACACTCACTCACTCACTCACTCACACTCACACACTCACACACTCACTCACTCACTCACTCACTCACACTCACACTCACACTCTCACTCACACTCACACTCTCACTCTCACTCTCACTCTCACTCACACTCTCACTCTCACTCACACTCACACTCACACTCTCACTCTCACTCACACTCTCACTCTCACTCACACTCACACTCTCACTCACACTCTCACTCTCACTCACACTCTCACTCTCACTCACCCTTCTCCTTTAGTCTCTATTTTCCTGTAGCAGTACTACACCATTGGTACTTTCTGTGCCACCCAAACGGGACTAAGGCATGGCAGCATTCCACAGGAGTGCTTGACTCTGGCACAAAGGATGAAAGGAGGGCACTGGGACCCCAAGTAATGCCCTAAATATGAAAATTGGCAGTAATGCCTTTGTGTGTTGGAAAACTGAGAGAGGATTCTCATGCTAGTCTTAACCTCTGGCTTCGCTCTCTTACAGATCAAAATGTGTGTGTGTGTGTGTGTGTGTGTGTGTGTGTGTGTGTGTGTGTGTGTGTGTGTGTGTGTGTGTGTGTGTGTGTGTGTGTGTGTGTACATAAATTATATATAATTGTGTATATATTATTTATTTATATTTTATATATATATTATGTATATATGTATATATATGATGTATATATATATTATTTGTATATAAATATATATTATTTGTATATAAATATATTATGTATGAATATGTGTATATATATTATGTATATATATTATGTATATATATTATGTATATATGGATGTACATATAATGTGTATATATATGTATTAAGTAAATGTGTATATGTATGTATATAAATGTATATATAGATTATGTATATATATGTATATGTATCTGTTATCTATGTATTATGTATAAGTATGTGTATATATATATCATTTGTATGTATATTCATATGATGTATATGTATATTGTTGTATCAACACATGTACATATATGTAATATATATTTTGTTATATTGTAGGTGTAGATGTATATTAACATTAGATATGCAAATTTATGTACTGGTATGTATATATGCTATACATATATGTAAACATATACATATAGTATTACATATACCATCTATGTTATACCTATTCTATATTTCTACATAATCATATATGTATACCTCTTCTATTATGTTATCTGTATATAAAGAGTGTTGTGTGTGTGTGTTCGTAGTGTGTGCTGTGTGTGTGTGTGTGTGTGTGTCCGTGTGTGTGTACGATAAAGAGAGGAGGGAGGGAGGTGAGAGAGGGCGAGAGTGGAGAGTGGTGAGAGAGCGAGAGAGGAGATGAAGGGCATGGGATACGAGTCGGTGAGAGAGAGATGAGAGAGAGAGAGCCGCGTGAGATGAGACTGATGAATGCGCGAGGAGAGAGAAGAAGAGGAGAGAGCGAGAGAGAGCGGAGACGAGGAGGAGGCGAGAGCAGAGAGAGAGCGAGATGAGGGATGAGGTATGAAGATGAGAGAATGATGAGAGAGAAGGAAAGGAGAGAGAGGAGAGAGAGAAGAAGAAAGAGTGGATGAGCGAGAGATGATGAGACGAAAGGAAGAGAGAGGAGCGAGCGCGGACGCAGAGCGTGCGGCGGAATGAAAGATGAGCGCTGGAAGAGAGGCGCCGCCATTGAAGATGATTGAGAGAGAGATGGAGAGAGAGGAGGAGGAGAGGCGAGAGAGAGTACAGCAAAGAGAGAGGAGAGAGCAAGAACGGAGAGAGAGAGAGGCGAAGCAGGAGACGAGAGAGAGAGCGAAAGGAGAGAGACGCGAGAAGAAAGGAAGGAGAGAGGAGAGATGGAGAGAGTCGAGTATTGAGAGCGCGATATGAACAGAGCGCAGAGAGAGCGCGAGCAAGAGACTAGAGGAGAGCAGAAGCGAGTCAAGAGAGAGCAAGAGGTGAGAGAAGAGAGCGAGAGTTGAGAGAGCCCGAAGAGGATGAGTCGTGCGAGCGCAAAGAGGAGGCTAGAGAGTGAGAGAGCAGCGGAGTGTAGAGGAGAAGTGAGTGAGAGCACAGCCGAGAGAGAGAGAGAGAGCCGTGACGCGAGAGCACGAGAGAGCGAGCGCAGAGAAGTGAGAGCAAGCGAGAGAGAAGAGTTAAGTGACATCGAGAGCAAGAGAGAGAGAGAGAGTGAGAGAGCAAAGAGAGAGGAGAGTGCCTGAGAGCAGAAGCGTGAGAAGAGAGTGAGAGAGCAAGAGAGAGAGCACGCACCGAGCGCACGAGATGAGAGCACGAAAGAGAGCAAATGAGAGAGAGCAAGAAAGAGAGAGAGAAGAGAGCATGATATGAGAGCAAGAGAGAGAGCAAGAGGGGGAGCCAGAAGAGAGCAAGAGAGAGCGCAAGGAGAGAGCCGAATGAGAGCAAGGAGAGAGCAAGAGATGGAGCAAAGCACGAGAGCAGAGAGCGAGCCAGAGAGAGAGCAAGAAAGAGAAGCAAGAGAGAGGAAAGAGAGAGAGAGAGCAGAGAGAGGAAAAAACGAAACGCTGACAGAGGTCGCGAGAGAGGAATGGAAAGCAAGGAGAGAGAGAGAGCGGCAAGAAGAGAGAGAGAGAGAAGTGAGAGAACAGATGCGAGAGGAACAGCGTAGAGAGAGAGAGAGGTAAAGAGAGAGAGAGAGCGCCGAGAGAGAGAGGATTGAGATGAGAGAGAAGCGAACGGAATGAGACAGCGAGAGAGGAAAAGAGAGAAGATGCGGAGATGAGAGAATGAGAGCGAGAGCGCGAGTCGAGAGAGAGAGAGGGAGCGAAGGAGAGGAGAGGACGCGCAGGCGAAGAGAGGAGGAAAAAGAGATGAGAGAGAGGACAAGCAGAGAGAGAGAGGGATAAGATGAGAGAGAGAGGAAAGAGAGAGAGAGCGATAGAGAGAGATTGAGGAAAGCGCGAGAGAGCGAGCAGAGAGAAGAGGAAAGAAGAGAGAGATAGAGATTGAGAGAATGATGAAGTTGATCCTGCTGACAGAGTGAGAAGAAGCGCGCAGGAGAGAGAGCCGAGGGCGATACAGAGAGACGAGGGCGAGACAGGCTGAGCGGGAGGATGAGCGGCCAGAAGACGAGAGAGAGAGACGTAGAGAGAGAGAGAGAGGGAAAGAGAGCGAGGGAGAGAGAGAGATGGCAAGAGGAGAGAGAAGAGAGAGAGAGGACAAAGAGAGAGAGAGAGAGAGAGAGAGCGGGGGGAACAATGAGAGATGAGAGAGAGGAGAGGAGGGACAGAGAGAGAGAGCGAGGGAAGATGAGAGAGAGAGAGTGACAGATGAAGAGATGGAGAGTGGTACAAAGAAGAGCGAGAGAGCGAGGAAGAGCGAGAGAGAGAGGAAAGATGTGAAGAGAGAGCGGAGAGTTGAGAACAGGGATGAGAGATGAGGGAGAGGAGATGCGAGAGAGAGAGTAGAGATGAATTGAGACGAAGATGAGAGAGGAGGAGAGAGAGAGCGGACGAGAGAGAGGAAAGAGGCGAAAAGGAGAGCGAGAGGAAAGATGGGAGAGAGAGAGCGGAAAGAGGAGAGAGGAGAAAGAAGAGGAGCGAAGAGAGGCAGAGAGAGTAGAGAAGCTGCGAGGAAAGAGCGAGAGAGAGGAGGGCAAGAGGAGACAGAGGAGAGATAGGAGGAAGAGACAGAGAGAGAGAAGAGAAAGAAGAGAGAGAAGAGCGAGACTGCGAGAGAAGAGAGAGAAGAGAGATGACGCTTTTAGGTGGGGAGACGAAGAGAGGAGAAGAGAGAGGAAGGTGCAAGAGAGAGAGAGAGAGAAAGAGAGCCCCTCATACATCAGTTCCCACTTTCTTCCACGTATCCGGCAACCCTTCTGATCACAATTTTCATAACAGATTGCAAGATTTCCCATCTCAGGAGCCAGAAAAACCTGATTATGACACTTGGAATTCATGCTTAGCTTCCTAGATGTGCATTTAATATAACCAGCAGTATGCATGCCATGTAAGGACAGTTTTAGCTTTTTCTTTCTCCCCTTTTTTGGGACTTGGCACGTGCTTTTGCTACAGGGGGAAAACCCAAAAAATTTACCATCTCTCTCCCTTACTTTCTCTATCATTTTTCTCTTTTCTTCATTTATTCGTCTTGTCTGCCCCCCCCCCCTCTCTTCTCTCTCTTTTCTCTCTCTCACCTTTCTCCACTCTCTCTCTTCTCTCTTTCTTCTCTCTTCTCTCTCACTCACTCTCTCTCTCTCCTTCTCCTTCCCCAATCCTCTTTTCTATTCCCTTCTCATTTTTTTTCCCCCCCTTTCTCTTCCCCTTTTCCTTTCTCCTCTCTCTTCCCCTTTTTAAAAAAAATTTCCCCAGCAAAAGAACCCAATTTAAGACTGCATCTTAAGTTCTGCAGCCTTCCTGTGGCAGAGGATGCAAGCCCCAGGTCCCAAAATGGGGGTTTTGCCATATAAGGCTCCCAGGAGGCCCACTGCACAGACTGCCAACTGAATGACAGGCCTATTGATCCTCCATTCCAGCCAGGAGGAATTTTGGGTCAACCTCCTTTTGGGGCCTTTTCATCCAGTCCACTTCTCCGAAATCAATGTGACAACCTCAATTTGCAGCCCCCTATTTTTTATTTTTCTTTCTTTACCTTTTGGTGGGGGGGGGGGGGGGTTGGGGGGGAGGAAATGAGAGATGAGTAAAGGTGATGGTGAGGGGGTTGATTAGGGTTTAAAAGGGGTGCAAAAGGGAGGGAAAAAGGAAAGGAGAGAAAAGGGGGGATGATCAGTAAGGTGGTGAGGAGGAGGAAGGAGGGAGGAGGGAAGGGGAGGAAAGGGGGGGGAGGGGAAGGGAGGAAGGGGGGAGGAAAAGGGGAGGAGGGAGGAGGGAAGGGGAAGAGGGAGGGGGAAGGGGAGGAGGGGGAGGGGAGGGGAGGAGGAGGAGGGGAAGGGGAGGAGGGGGAGGGAGGGGGAGGAAAGGGAGGGGGAAGGGGAGGACGGGCGGAAGGGGAAGGGGAGGGGGAGGGGGAGGGGAGAGGGAGCGAGGGAGGGGAGGAGGGGATGAGGGGAAGGGGTGAGGAGGGGAAGGGGAGGGGGGGAGGGGAGGAGGGAGGAGGGAAGGGGGAGGAGGG
>NC_061845.1:18000134-18005134 GCF_019202785.1 Penaeus chinensis
AACCCTGGTCTTTTTCCATCTAAGATGTAATGAGGTACTGTAACAATAAAGCCTATGACCCTGGTGTAACTTAGCAACAGGATAATGATGTCTCGACTTTTTAAAAAAGTGTTCCAATGCAAGGCAAAAGAGAGAATGCTCTGAGAAGCAAACAGATTGATTATATATAAAAGAGGAAAAGAAACAAGATTATCCTTTAACTCAGTAAGGATACCCATGTTTAAATAAAGTGGCTCTTGACTTCTGTGTGTTAATAACCATTTCTATTTATCATACAAAAAAAGGAAAGAAAGACAGAAGGAAAAAAACACTGAAGCTGTGTTCAGCAAACAAAAAAAAGTAATAAAATGGAATGTTATCCAAGATATTTCTTATAAAATGAACTTTAGTTCACCTGCACACGAACAAGCACACACACTATCACATGTGCACATGCACAGGCACATGCATAAACACACAAAAAGGTAGAAGAAATGAAGATCAGATAAAGCTAAACAGGAAACAAATCCGTTGAAAAATTATGATATTAACAAAAGTATAATATCATAAAATAATAATAATAAAAACATAATTAAACTAAATACAGGATATAAAAAGTAATATTATTAATATTACTCAAATAAATCATAAATTAATAAGTTATGTCATAAAGGAGACAAAATAATTTCAAAAGAAACAAAAATATATGAAAAACTATGCAACCTTACTTAAAGAAAATGACAAACTGATAGAATATATGATGCAAATTACTAAACATATTACTGTCATTAATCTGTAAACAAAATCAAGACCAATTGTTAAGGTACATTTTTGAGATTTTGAAAAATAGAGTAAATAAAGAATTCTAAATCAAAACTGCAATGAGATTTATCTTGCCCTATCGGATGCATTTCCAAATGAAGTCAATATGTACAAGAAGAAAAAACCTCAAGATTTATCTTTGGTATAAGGAATTCCCTAAAGTACAGCACAGATCAAGATTCAATAGTTACTATCCACACCAATATGAACTCCAATGTGGCTCCCCTGTCCTTGGCACTATAGACTTCATAAGTTACCGAGTTCTCTGCTGCATTCTCAAAAACATCATTTACTATCATAAATGTCAGAAATCCAAACAATTTGCAGTAAAACCATGAAAGAAATCCTGCTTGCGTTATGTCATTTTCCAGTGGATGTTACTAAAAAAATTGAAGTAAAAATACATGACAATAAGGAATAAAGGAAAGAAACTATACTGTTTTCATTTCTCTGTACTTTCAACAAAATATAAAAATATTTTAACAATCCTGATACTAACTTTACCATGAGCAATATAAAACTTTATTAACTTGCAACACAAGCTGGACACTCCCTTCATGAGAACTACCTTTTCAGTGGAATTTAGATTACAATATAAACATTAAAGTTGTATCCAGTTAATCTAATACTGCTGACATTCAACAAATACACTTTAAAGAAGGGGCTTCAGAGTACTGTATATATCTATATCTAAAATATTTTTTAAACTATTAAAAATAAAAAAGTTTGTAAACTAACACACAATATATTTTCTATTTTCATGGCCAAGGTAACAGCAGGAGCAAAGTCACAACAGCCCTGTCATTCAGCACCAGCAAATGACAAAAACACTGATTATAAAGTGTTTTGCTCTACTTGTTACCTTGATAATGTGTTTGTTATTGCTGACTGGTTTCTCTGAAATGAACTGGAAGGGCTGTTACAAGTGAGTTTTACCTTTAGCCAAAATATGGAAGATATGGAAGTACTTGTGCCTCTTCTGATTATAACTAAGGAAAGCCAAAACACATGACCTGAGTCATCTGGGTATTCACACTAACAGTAAACCCAAACAGCTGCAGCTTCAACTAATGAGTTGTAATTAGTACATTAAGCAGAATAATAAGTCATCGAAATGTGTATAAATATAGAAATTATGAATATATCCTAACATAAAAAAAAAAAAAAAATCTGAAGATTGTGTCAGCAGTTTCAATTGTATAATATCAAAGTAAATTTGTATAGTTGTCTTATTATATTATCTATCACATTAGTTATGTTATGAAAACCTCCCATATGCTTTTTTTCCCCTCTTGGTATGTAATCCAATGAAAACAAATTAAAATTAAAACTTAAAACTGAGTTTCATAAATCACTTTTGTTTTATACATATAAACATATAAACACACAGTCACACATCAGTCAGAACAAAATTGTATATCTTAAACATTGCCAATATCACTTCAAAAACATAAAACTGAAAAAATATTGACCTTCCTAATAGGGACTCTTGGAACACAAGGGAATGAAGGATAATATATACACATACCTCATCAATGGTAAATCTAACTCCCCTTTTATGGAGTCACTGCCTAAGCATCCGCAATCAAGAGATCAGAGAACATTGGAGATAATGCAGATTACAGTTTTCGTGCCATCACAACACTTGCAATCTAGACATTACTCTGACCACATACATATTCCTGATAAGCCTGGAGATTTTTAGAAGATGATGGTAAAATGTAATAATATAAGGAGGAGGAGGAAAAGAAAAGATCAGATCAGACCAAAGTGAAGAGAGAAAAGAGAAAAGAAGTAAGAAAACAGAAGATAAAAAAAGAAATGGAAAAAAAAAAAAAGAAAAGTAAAGAAAACAAACATAAAGAAAGAAATGGCATAAAAAACAAAACCTAGACTCTCTTTTGAACAGCATATTGAGAACTCAGGTTTCTTAGGAGGCTCCTTCAGAATCCCTTTTATTAACCCGTTGCTGCTGGATGGCATGTGCATATATAACATGGTGTGCTGGTCCCGTTTTCCTGGGGTATGTATGGTCATGCCGGGCATGCCATGGTGACGTCACAATCCCCTGGCAGCGGGGCCTGGGCCACAATGAATACAACCCGGGAGAGAGGGCTTTTGTATTGGGGAAACCACCTGGCAGCTTTGGGTTAAGAAGGTGATAACTGAATGGAAGAACAATTCAATAGTCACTCTTGTGACGAATACTCAAACAATAAATTTAAAACGAAACTATTTTCTGAACAAACTTAGAACTCAAAATGGGTTGACCATAACAGAGCTCTTTAGTCTTTCCTTTGGTTTTACTTCCAGATCCCGCATGGATGAGCTAATTATATTCTTAATGTTGTAACATTCTAACACACTAACCATTATCTATTTGTAAAGACTGTGGATGGCCACCTGGGGTTGACTAAGTGTATGGTCTGTCAAAATCTAATAACCTAGTCATTTTAAGTACAAGCTGATACAAAATCATGATCAGGTCATGGTAAATACAAGCCTATACTTGTTAGCTAAGCCACATCAAACATCAATATTTCTCAACACCTATGCACTTAGTATTCTTTGTCTACAGTAGTAAGGAATAAAAGATAAAGAAAAAAGAAACAGAGAGAGAATGGGGGGAGGAGGGGAAGGAGGAGGAGGAGGAAGACCTTTATCAAAACTTTATGATTTTTTGCAAGAACCAACCACTAACTATACCATGAATGGATTCATAGAGATTTCTGAATGTAGCAAAAGCCAGGATTCAACTCAAAAGACTAGATATTTTAAATCAGAGTCTCAGATCACTTGGCCACCATAGTCATTCCAGTCACACAACTGTCATTAAGCAATTTAGAAGTGCTTCCACAAGGATTCGTACTTGACAGTCACAATCACAAAGAGTACGTATCCAAGTGAGCATTACATTATCATCAGAAATCACAAACATGCTATGATGTGACCTCATACAAATACAAACTAATGCTTAACAATAATAATCATAAGTGCATGCCAATACTAGGAAATGACCTGGTCATACTAAGTATATATCACAAAACAAGGCTGGTTAAACAAAGCATGAGCCAACACTTTGTTTAAACACCTTTCATTCTTGATACAAAGCCTAGGTAAACAAAGTATGCCATTTATTCTGCACATACCAAATAAAATCTAACTGTTTTATATACTGATTCTCACTGCCAAGAAGTGATCTAGTCACTTTTTCCTGTACCATTGTTCTTATAACTTACCAGATCATTTGCTCAATCTTCCACACTCATGTCATATGACAAAGCATTCACAGCAGTAGTTAACATACTCCATTTCAAGTCCTTAACAAGCATCTGAAAGTTTTCAATCTACAGAGAAAAATATAAGCAAAACTATTTCCTCTCTTACCTTCAGTACATATCACAAAGTGAAATAAATTGCTATGAACATAATTGCATTATATCATAGGTGTATGTGTCTGTACAAATGTGTTTGTATTTGTTTGAATTTTTTTGCCTGTCTTTATTTGTGCATTTACACATTTGTACAAGTTTACTTAATCATTGTGAAACCTAATAAAAGAAAATGTTTTCGACGAAGAGGAGGAAAAATACAGACTGCAATACAATGTACCTGAAGAACAATGAAGGCTAGACAGGATTAGGAAACTCTCGACTAGCATAAAATGAAGTTAAACCAAGCAGCAATGGACCAAGAACTATAAGGTTTCTCTCTGAAAACGGAAAGATGAAGCAGGTGCAGTAGAGATTCCTTTGGTGACAGCTTGAATACTGTCATGGACCAACTACTTTTGCTATTATTGCCTGCCATTTGAACACTAATCAAAAATTCAGAATTTATAATTTTCTGCTACTGTCACTTCCATTTATGTAAGTCTGTGAGCTCATCAAACATATATTGGCCAATATAATACCTGTCGTTATTCATAATTCTACCAGCTATATTTTTTTATACTTTTATTTTTCACAGCAATCTGAACATTGAATGGCTGGCAGATTCTCTTTCACTCTCAACACATAAAAAACTCACAAAACTTGATAAGCTTTTGCAAAATGAAGACAGATGATGGGGGAAGTAATCATATATATATATATATATATCTATATAGCTATATACACAACATACTCACACATACATAGGCATCATATACATACATAAACTAAAGGAAACTTTATTTCTAAAATCATGCCATGGAGGCA
>NC_061845.1:18017634-18022634 GCF_019202785.1 Penaeus chinensis
TTCAGAAGTCAAAATAAATACTGCATTAAGTGCAACTTATGATCTAAGATGCACATAACAGGACAATTATCAAATATTTCAAGTTAAATGGTAAACTCAAAAACACTTTCAAATTCTTTATATGTCCTAACCATAGTTAATCTTGCAGAATTACTCCCTACTTTCAGTCCTCAATCAGTTTAGAAGATTTAACCCAAAAGAATTGTCATGTATTATCAACAAACATAATCACTGACACAAACACAAACACAGTCACGTTTGATCCATTTCGGTTTATTATTTGTCTGAAGAGGAACTTGCGAAGAGTTCAAAACATCACAATTTATTTTCATTTCTTACTGTAGCGGTTTTCCTTTTCAAGCATACTCACATTTCACAATTTGTAACAACTGACAGATAAGAATATATAAAACTATCTGTTAACATACCTGTTCCCTGAGCAGATTTCTAACGGTTTCTATGGTCTTGGTAACTGCCTTTGCTAGGGGTCTCATGCGAGAACTTTCAGCCTCCCTGTTCATGATGCTGCTGCCTGCTGCCAGACACTGGAGGATGGACAGAGCATTTTCATCTTGTTGCTCAATGTTGTGGAATAAATACAAATATTGACTTTCCCTTGATTTTGAATTTGATTTTTAAATAAAATAAAAGAAAATCCCAGTGGTTAAAATCCAATAAGCCCATCTACAAATTTTGCATGTGCTTTCTAGAAAAAAAAAAAAAAAAACGATAGGAAGAACAATGGAAAAAAGAAGAGAAGAGAAGAGAGAAATCATCCTTACCTCAGCCCCAAACCAGAGCTGTCCTGCCAAGTTTTCCTGCATGACATCGTCAGGGAACTTGACACGGAAGTCACGGCTTGCCCGCTCATTGGGAATAACCTCATCCATCATCTCTACACAGATGTTCAGGACCTGGAATTTTATCATCCCTCTTAATTTTTCTAGTATTGCATTTATGTTACACTGCATTACTTAACTAAAATACAGTAGTTTGTTCAAATAATAACCAAACTCACCCTGTCCTGACATTGCCGCAGCTGGTTGACTAGAGCAGTACATCTTTCTGGATCTTTCCTACCATCGAAGCTATCCAGTTCTGCTGCGATCATATTTAGCTCATCGTCAGCATAATAAAACTGGGCCATAAGTGACGGATCATCTTTCTGCATAGGGAGAAATACATAAATATATATCAGAATAGCATATTGTCGAACTCAAACAATCTGCATCTACACCACCATTAAAAACTTTTTTGACAAATGAAATTAAAAAAATTATCTACTGTAACAGAGATGACACTTACAGGATAATGCTACTGCATACATAAATTCTTGATAATTCTATATCCGATGCAAAAACGTATTATTGCATTGAGTTTCAAAGTGTTTCTCAAAATCCTGGTAAATACTATTAGCTTCTAAATGTGACAAATAATCTATAACAGTTTGTTTAGATGAAAGAAGCCCTATCATCACTTCTGAATGCTTGTTAATACTTTTACACTAAGATGCAGCTATCATTTGCAAATAAAGAGAAATGCAGCCATTATAATAAATACTCCATTGCTGGAAATTTTATAGAGCTGAGAAAATAAGTATATACTTCATCATCATAATCATTCTCATACAATAAGCCTGTATAAATCTGTTAAGGTATTCATTTTGACATACTCTTATCGAATTACCACTGTAATATTTTCATTCTCTAACAAAAAGATAATTCAATAAATAATAATCATCATTATCAGCATTAAGATAAAAATAACAAAGTATGTTGTGAATGCCTTTGAACCTTTCACTGAAGAACAATTGGAAAACACATGGTCCTGCACCTTGCAAAATGTCAGTATAATAACACCTTACATAACCTATCAATGATAATGAGATAAAATATAGATATTTAGGATTACCAAATATTTATAAAAATGTGTGGTGTTTTACCATCAACACAATTAACTAAGCTATTTTGCATGACTAAGAGGATTAACCCACTACTTAAGGTATAAAAGGTCAGCCAATAGGTCGGGTAACATGAGATGTATGTGGCATCCAATGCTAGCGGGTGACATAAAATACTTATGTTATATCAAGTGCTTACATCTCCTGCAAATTCTAACATCAAACTAATATTACTCCTGCATAAGGTGGATACTATTATTGTAAAATAATGTATTAAATAAGGTTAGACGACATTAGCTTTCCTTCAGCAATGTGGAACAAAGCAATATACAAACAAGCCTCTTTGGTATGTTTAGCAATTAGCAACCAAAAGTTCATCGTTTTGTCTGACAAGCAAACAAGCACTCACATGCATACACGCACAAACACACACGCATGCACACGAACACACATGAACACACACCAGTCAAGTGATAAGGTAATATTTTTGTGTATTCTATTAACAACTAATATTAAAAGATGCTAGTCTAAAGTAAAAGAAAAACATTTGAGCATTAACCACCTATTTGTTTTTAATAATCATTTCCTCTCAAGTCTTGTTATCATTCTAGAAGACAAATCAAAGAAAATCTTTAGAAATTATAACTAACCTGCTTCACTTGTATGCCTCTTGTACCATATGTACATTTTCAGGCAAAACAGACCCAGTGTAACCTATCTTCTAAAGACAGTGTATAAATAATAACAATAAATTATAATAGTAAAATTCACAACCATAATCATCATCACTATCATAATAATAACAATAGTGATAATAATATTAGTAGTAGTGGTGATAATGATCACTTTCTCTCTCTCTCACTCCATACATTAATATATACATACACCCACTCACTCACTAACATTCACTCATTCACACTTACTCACTCACTTCCCTGGTTTCCCTCTATGAATTGCAAATATTTTCCAACTATATATAACAGGCAGTCTCCCTTCCGTCTCTTTATGTCTCTGTTCATTACTTTCTATTTTTCCACCCTACTTCTCCCACACCACTTTCAAGTATAAAGCTTATGTGATATTCCTCATTTTTCGCATCTTCATTTTAAATCCTACAGTATTATCAATCAGACTGCTTAGGAGACAAAAATATCTGATTATATTTAACACCTGTTTCACAACATTCGGATAAAGACATAATAGCAAACAAAAGGTGAAATAAAATCAAACCTAGTTCTGATTTGTTTTGAATTCTTAAAAGGAAATATATTGTAAATATCTAATGAGAACCAGAAAGTACTTGACATATGATTGTCTTAACCAACAGAACATGGATTGCATGATTATGTGCCATGTTGACTGTAATTTTTAGCCTATCAATTGTGTTTACACTTAGATGGCTCCACAAGTGCTTAAACATCAATCAGTCAAGTACTAGTCCTACGTATGCATGTGATCTATCTTATTATATACGCATGATATTTTTATTAAACATACATGTTCCATCCATATTTGCATATGTACAGCCATCTACCTGCGAATTTTACAGTACTGTTGTCATGGTACTCATTACTCATTCCAAAGGTAAAATTTGTTTACAGCACTACTTGTTTCCGAATTCTTGACCAACTTTCTGGTGAAAATAATCTCTTACTGAAATTGATTCAATACTAGGGATAAAACTAAATTCAGTGGAAAATAATAACTGTATTCCAGAAACACATACCAGCCACCCTCACTTCAATATCGTGATTGGGAGGGGGTCCGAGGGTGGAGCCCCCGATAGTGAAATACAGCGACTGGAAGGGGTCAAGCAGTTGGGTAGGTTTCGTTCTGATAATTTGTGAATAAAAGATAGGGTTTATTTGCTCATTCATTCACAATGCAATGTTGAATCTTCCATGGTCAAATCTTGTCTCGTGTTTTTCTATTTTCCAATTTTTTTTTATCATATGAAATACGATTCTTGGCTTGATTTTAAAAATTATGACTTTTCTTGTTTTTTTAAATCCCTGCTTAGAGTGAAATCCCTCAAGCCCTGGTTCCCCATGGGATCCCCCAAGACTGTTGGCTAGAGTTAAGGGACTTTGTCTCTGACAGGTGTAGGCCTGCTGTAAACCCTTATCCAAAGATTAATTAGTCATAAAAACAGTAATGGAAATAAACCACTTCCTCAATACTTCACAAAATGGGGTAAAAAAGAAGACAAGGTATTTCACTATTTGGGGAAAACATGTTTAGCCATCTGTATAAAACTGAAATACATAAAACCACCACAGTGGACAGAGCAAGTACCTGGCACCAAAGGGTTAATAAGCCATGTTAGGAAAAATAAGAAAAGAAAGCATAAATATGCAACATGCCAATTCTAAGTCCATTCATATCTTCATCAGATATAAAGTAAGAATTTGCATAAAATAAGAATAAGTACAAAATAAACCTAAAGAACTGTAAACTTTAGCAAAACCTGTACCCAGTAACTTCCTTACATATGACACTGACATTTTTTTTAAACACCTCAGCTACTTATTGCAAGTAATTTGGAAGTCGCAGAGAAGCCTGTGGCTACTCGTGATCGGGTTCACGTAAGCATGAGGAAATAATACTACGTCTGCAAAGAACAACAACAACAACAGATTTTCCATTCGTTTCCCGTATGTCTTTGCTCGGGCGTAGAAGGGGGTGACCACCACCAGCCCCCTTCAGGTGCTCCCCCTTCACAAAACGCCAAAGGCTTGGTTCTGAAGCAGTGATAAAGGCCTTGTTCACAAAGAGGTAAAAATGGACACGGAAATGATGACTCAAGGCCACCTCCATCCTCTGTGCCTGGCTTTCTCTGCCTCGGCCATCCTATCTCGCCTCCACATGGCCCTCTCCCGGCACTTACCCGTGGTCTATAGAACCATTTTCGGAGAGAATTCATTGTTGTCGCCCAGGCATAGGCGCTGTGGCTGGTATGAGGCTCCGGGCGGGGGAAATTGTGCCAAATTCATGCAGCTTCCTCGCTCTCTCGCTCGCTGACCTGTGTCTTGTTGATAGCTTAAGCCTCACATCTTTCGAATCTATTCAGATGGCAACTTAAATCATTATACACATTCTT
>NC_061845.1:18025134-18030134 GCF_019202785.1 Penaeus chinensis
TTATTATTATTATTATTATTATCATTATTATTAATATCATTATTATATCATTATTATTATCATTATTATCATTATTGTTATCATTACCATTATCATTATTACTATTATTATCATAATCATTACTATTATTATCATAATCATTACTATTATTATCATAATCATTACTATTATTATCATAATCATTACTATTATTATTATAATCATTACTATTATTATTATAATCATTACAATTATTATCATAATCATTACTATTATCATTATTATTATTATTATCATATTATCGTTATTGTTATTATCATCATTATCATTATTACTGTTATCATTATTGTTATCAATACTATCATATAAGAATTAGTGGATAATTACCGCAGGAAGACAACCATTCAGAGATTGAATACAGAAGAGCCTGACGTGGAAATCGAAGAACTCAAGAAAAGGTGGAAGAAGTAGAAACTAGGATTGGCAACAGGAGTCAAATCGAGGCAAAGAATCTGTAAGAAAGAGTTGATGAAATAATTAAAGTACAGGAAACTGTTAGGCAGATTGAAAGTCATTTTTCAAGCGGCCAGTCTCAAATAGTGGAAGAGGCAAAAAAGATGACAGCTACATATGCCGATGTATCTAAAGTAAAGGAAACTGTAAATGAAATGGAGAAAAAAGTAAAAAAGAAAAGAAAAAAAAAAAGACATATTATCACAAAGGAAGAAATAAAAACACAGCTTGCAGAGACGGTAAATAAAAATGAATTTAAGTCACACTTTGGGAACCACGCAAGGAATATTGCAAATTTGGCTGATGTAAAAAGGACATAGTCATACTGGGACATGAAGAAAAAGTTGTAGAAGATGGAATCGAGCGATACAACGAAGACAAGTAATTGATTGTCAACCTTCTCAAGGTCATAAATCCCGAATTCTCGAAGCAGAATATGCTAGCCCACACGAGGTTGGGAATATTCGAAAAGGGAAAGAAACGCCCTTTAAAGCTGACAAGAAAATCTGGGTAAGACAAAATACGACCAAAGATGACAGAGAAATACTGCAGAAAAAAATGGATGAGGTAAAAAATAAAAACGAACAAAATGTGGAGACAGACAATCACTAGCCTTGCAGCCAAAAGGAATACCGAAATATTATGTAGAAATAGTTTATACAAATATAGATAGTTTATTTTCAAAGCTGCTAGAACTAGGTGCAATTACTGAAAGTAATAAACCAGATGTAATATGTTTCACTGAATCCAAACTGGACACCTCCGTAGACGATGTAGCATTAGAAATCAGAGACTACAATATTTGGAGCAAAGATCGGGCAAATGGAAATGGAGGGGTGGGGTTAGCAATATTAACTAGGAAAGGAATTATTATAAAGGAGATAGAGGTTCAGCAAGATTCCATAGTAGAACTAAAGGCAATTGAGGTAGAAACAAACGGAGTAAACATAATAATAACCACAGTGTACATGCCACCTCATACATCGGTGTGGGCACAAGAAAATTACTTATTCAAGAAACGTTAAAGAGCCTGGAAGAATTGCTACAACTTTCGGAAACTAATACAAAATAAATTCTTGTAACGGGGGATGTTAATAGCAAACCTGACTCGTGGAATGCAAAATACTAGAAATCATAAATTAATTTTGTCTCTTCTAGGATGTAACAGATCATAACAGGATAAGAGGGCTAGGTACACCGTCAGTGCTTGACCTGATATTTACAAAGCATAAAGATTACATTAAGGATATGGAGTATTACCCTCCTCTAAGAAAAAGTGATCATGTAATAATTAAGTTGAAATACTGTCTGCTACAGGAAAAACTCGTAAGTAAAGATGGAAAAAGGAAAGTACAATTACAAGAGAGGTAATTATAGAAGCATTAAAGATTTCTTTGATGGCATAAACTGGGAAACTCTCTTGAACGAAGAAACTATGATATGCAATATTCTATAAACAAGGAGTAAAAAAACTTTGTATTACGATTCAAAACTGAGAAATGGCCAAAAGTGGTTCAGTGATAAATGCAAGACAACAAGAGAAAACAAACAACTGCTTTGGAGAAGGTTCAGAAGACATAGAGCTCAGGCAGCGTATGGAAGGCATAAAGTGGGAAGAAATGAGTACACCCAAACCATGAGGGAGGCGAAATTGAACTCTGAAAAGGATATAATCAATAAATGTATAAACCAACCAAAGCTCTCCTTTAACAACATAAATAGTAAGATTACCGCCATCAAAGGCAATAACATCGTTTATATTAAGGAAGAGTAAATGTGTGAAATCCTTAATGAGAAATTTCAGTCGGTGATTGTTCAGGACCCACACTAAAGCAGAAGGACCAGATGAGATATCTAACTGGGTTCTGAGGGAATGTACCGAAGAAATATGTACTCCGTTTTTGTTAATATTCCAAAATTCAGTGAGACAAGGGAAAACTACCAAAAGCTGTTAGGAAGGATAATTAGGAAACAGTGGGTTGAAGTAATTGAAAAAACACGATATAATATCAAATATACAATTTGGGTGTAGGGGAGGACGGTCATGCGTAGCAAATCTCTTCTGTTTCTATGATTGAGTTTCTGAAATATTGCAAGAAAAAGACGGCTAGGTGGATTGTGTATACTTAGACTTTAAAAAGGCATTTAATAACGTGTCTCATGAGAAACTATTATGGAAATAATTTTCTTTGCCTTTCATTCCACCCATAAGCCCAGGTAGTTATCTGAATATGTTTGCAGAAGACGCGAAATTGCAAAAAAAAAAAAAAAAAGGATAATAGACGATGTCTCATGCCAATGCCTTCAAAATGACATCGAGAACTTATTAATTTGGGGTTGTACATGGAAAATGGAATTTAACACTAATAAATGCCATGTAGTCAGGTTCGGAAAAAGTAAAAATCGTCCACTATACCAATGTAGGTTAGGAGACGTAATATTAAACCAAGCAGATAAAGAAAAGGGCCTTGGAATAATCTTAAACAGGAGCCAAAGCCCAAAGGATCATAAAATGCTAGGGCTGATTGCCCACATGAAGAGGGGATTCGTGTATGTGGACAGAGGCATGGAAAAGGTCATTATAGCCATCATAAGACCTAGTCTTGCGTATTGTGCAGTGGTATGGAGTCCATACTTAAATAAGGATATAGATAAACTAGAAAGTCTTCAAAGAGCAGTCACAAGATGGGCACCTACTCTAAGAGTTATGGGCTATGGAGAAAGACTACAGAAAATAGGTCTTTCTACTTTGAAAGAAAGAAGAAAAAGAGGTGACATGTTAATGAGGTTCAACTATGTTACAGGAAGGATGAAGTTAGACAAAGATGACTATAATTTTGAACACAAGAAGGACGTGAGGACACAACAAAATATTGAAAGTAAAAGAGGCGAGAAAGATGTCAAGAAGTTTAATGTCCCAAACAGAACTATTGAAACATGGAACAATCTCCCAAATAACGTTTTGTGTGCCAAAAATGTGCATCAATTTAAAAAGTTACATGATAGTTTAGCTCTTCTCCCGTATTGAAACAACAAGCTAAGAACACACACACACACACACACACACACACACACACACACACACACACACACACACACACACACACACACACACACACACACACACACACACACACAGCAGCAGCAGCAGAGTAAAAGGGAAGAAGATGACTGGTCAAAGGCTCAATACTGCCCTCATCAAGATTATTATCACCATCATCATCAATTGTGATTATTATACTTATTTTTCACACAGTCGTTGATGTCATTATGATTTTTATCATTTTATTATCATTACCTTATCAATAGTGGTAATATCAGTTTCAGATTATCTTTAACTTTTATTGTTATTTTTACCATTATCATAATTATTATCATCCTTAGCATTATCATTACGATAATGGAAATACCTCCGAAATTTTATTGATTATTCATGTAATAATATTAGTGTTACTTATTATCATATTATCCTATTCTGATACATTTGATTAATTTTATTGGTACCTCTGTTGTTAGTTCTGCTGCTGTCATTAATATTACTGTTATTATTGTTATTTCTAATTATTTATAATAATTTTTATCATATCCATAACTTTTGTAATTCTCTGTAAAAATATAATAGTTAGTCATTTATTCATTTTCTTTCGCATATTTCAGGTTCGTTTTCTATAGTATAGTTAAGAAAGGACAACTATTTTAAGGTATCATTAACACAGAATGATTATGGCCATGAAGGTGTGTGTGTGTGTGTGTGTGTGTGTGTGTGTGTGTGTGTGTGTGTGTGTGTGTGTGTGTGTGTGTGTGTGTGTGTGTGTGTGTGTGTGTGTGTGTGTGTGTGTGTGTGTGTGTGTGTGTGTGTGTGTGTGCGTGTGCGTATGCCGTCAGCGTTGAAAAGTGAAACCTGAAACATCAAATGATAGGCTGAATAAGTTCTATATATCAATCAAAGGAAGCAACCAAGTGTAATATAATTTCAAAATATAATGCGGCTTATTTAGTCGAATGCTTGCTCTTCCACAAGACCGCCCCCAAGCTACGTGCCTCATGTGGAAGTTCAACCACACTAGCACTTTTCTCGTTAAGATCTGAATTACTTTTCTGCGGGCATCGCATGCACGCAGATCGACTAGACTTAGCAATGCAAGTGCAACCCTTCTTAACCGCATTGGTTCCAAAAACGGTCGAAATAGTGATGTCAGAAAATTTCACTGCATATTGAATATTCCAACACAACAATAACCCAAGTCATTTTACACTTATATCATTGCAATAACTAACCTAATCAAAGAAAAAAATATCTGACTAAACCCTACATAAATTCTAATCTTCAAGCAATGGTAACGGAACTATAAGGGAAACTTTACATTGGTCAAACAGCGCACCAAACTCACCCTCTTCACACACAAAGACTAGACTGAGTGAAACAAGAACCAATCTGACCAGTCTTCAGATAAAACATAAAACGAGTTCTCTGACAGCAAACCCACGAGGAGCAGACATACCCTTTC